>NW_020227448.1:0-27249 GCF_003070985.1 Temnothorax curvispinosus
AAAGTAAGTCATTAATATAATAACATCAATTATACATATGTAAATATAATTAATCAATTATGTATATGTGTATGTGTAATTTACCTGAATCAGCAGGCCAGCAGCAGCGGCGTTATTCGAAGGATCGGCAGCAGCGGTGATACTCGAAGAGCCAGCAGCAGTGGCGATACTCAAAGGGCCAACAGAAACAGAGGTACTCGAAGGGCCGGCAGCAGTGGAGATACTAGAAGAATTGGCTGCAGCAGCAGCACTCGAAAGGCCGGCAGCAACAGCAGTACTCGAAAAGCCGGCAGCAGTAGCGGTACGCGAAGGGCCGGCAACAGTGGCGGTATTTGAAGGGCTAGCAACAATGCCAGTTGTGTCCGGAGGGGCGGAAATATCTGAAGAACATATCTAAAATTTTAATGTATATACGTATATTAAAAACATTAAAATAAAATAGACATATTATAAATATGCATTTATACTTACGTCATCTTCTTCAGCTTCGTGAATCGTTTTCTTTTGAGAAAACATAATTTTTGTGAGCAACGATGCGACGAGCGACGATGCGACGGGCGACGATACGCATTAATAGAAGTACTATCATCATCTGCTTCTTTCATTGGCCCTGGCACCGGAGTTTCTCCATTCGTGAAACAATTGTTGAGATAAGCTGCTTTCCACTGAACATACTTCCAATTTTGTGCCGCTTCCACGCTCAATTCTCCAAACAGCGTCAAAACTTCATACAATATCTGAGCGGTATAAAAACTCTGTAGTACATTCTTGAAAAAATTTGCAGCCCTATCGTTCTTATCGGCATATAAAAAGAGCTTCAGGGCCCAATTTTCTAAATGCAATTGAGCGGTCACATCGTTATAATAATAGCTTCGTTGTCATGCAGTTCTTTCTTCGTTGCTTCCAACCAGTCCATCAACTTTAGTAGAAAATTAATCTCCGCCGATGTCTTGGTGGACAATTTCAATTCAGTTTAAAGAGCATACAGGCGACCTGTTTTTTGTACGTAAATTTTAATTAACTCTTTGTTTCTCTTAGAATACATGTTTTTTTCACCGTGTCATTACCGAGATATTTCTACAATCTTTAGAATCATGATTTAGAATGTATATTACTAGATTTTTCGCCCGCGCCTCGCGCGGGCTCAAAATATATTCCCCTCTCCCCAAACTCACTCATGAATTAGGAGCACCAATAGAACTCCATAAAACCCAATTTTCAATCCCATAGTAACCATTTCCATAAAATTAGTAATCTTTTGGTACCAATTTCATCAAAATCATTAACAAAAAATGAACGCGTGGTCGCCACGCGCGTTAGAAGTGAAACTTCTAAAGGCAAGGCTTTGCCATAACTTTTCTGAAATTAATACAAAAACAATGCAACGGAATTAGTCACTCCAAGCCGCCCGCAACTCGAAAATATAGGCCGGTATTCATAGTTATTTAAGACCGTCTTAAGTTCAATCTTAAGATGTCATGAACCAATCACAGAGCCGTGTTAGCGTCTTAAGACATTACTTAAGACGATCTTGAAGACTATGAATACCGGACATAGTGTTACACGCAGTTCTCACTATATCCGACTCGCCAATGCCGTACGCCTGATCGAATTTTCGTGACGCGTTTTCGAGTCGGAAAATCGAATTTACTTACCGATCCAAAAGGAGTTTCACTTTGTACGCCTGTTGGTAGAATTTTCGTGACACTATTTCGTGACGTTTTTTCGTATCGCACAATCGAACTTACTACCGTACCGAAGAAGTTTAATTTCGTACGCCTATTGGTCGAATTTTCGTTACACTTTTCGTGTCGCATAATCGAACTTACTACCGTGCCAGAAGAAGAACCGTCTCGCCAACGCCGTACGCCTATTGGTCAAATTTTTGTTACACTTTTCGTGTCGCACAATCGAACTTACCACCGTACCAAAGAAGTTTTATTTCGTACGTTTATTGGTCGAATTTTCGTTACACTTTCCGTGTCGCACAATCGAACTTATTACCGTACCAAAGAAGTTTAATTTGTACGCCTATTGGTCGAATTTTCGTTACACTTTTCGTGTCGCATAATCGAACTTACTACCGTGCCAGAAGAAGAACCGTCTCGCCAACGCCGTACGCCTATTGGTCAAGTTTTCGTTACACTTTTCGTGTCGCACAATCGAACTTACTATCGTACCAAAGAAGTTTCACTTCCGTTACACTTTTTCGTGTCGCGAATCGAACTCACTACCGTGCCTAAAGAAGTTTCACTTTAAAAATTAAAAAAATTTTGGCACCAGTTTCAAGAAAATCGATCCATTAATAAAAAATTATCCATTATCCTGTCTGACGCGAACTACTTGTTATTTTCCGAAAAATTGAAAAATTTCGTAACCGGTTTCCAAAAACCGGTCTTAATCGCTCGCGACAGTCACGAATTGAAGTAACTGGTTAATTCCCAAAAACTTTAAAAAATTTTTGATATCGGCTTTCAAAAAGATTGGTAACATAAAATTATACACTTTATAGCACTCCCCGGAAAATTCTACCTCTGTTTCATATATAACTTTTTGAAATTTGGTCAATTATTTCCCGAAAAATTAGAAAAACCGGTTTCCAGAAAATCGGTAACAAATCCTACATACAACATATTTCATTTAAAACTAATCGACCTATGAACGATTTAATTTCCGAAAATTATTAAAAAAAAGATTTATTTTTTTTTGCCTTTGCAGCTTTCTCCATTTCATAATTTAGTGCTGCTCTTAGCAATAGATCATCCTGACCGTCTTCTAATGTACATTCTTTAAAAAATCACGTAGATTTTTTTAAACAAAAATCGGAAACGTTTCAAGAAAATCAGTACATTAATGAAAAATTAAACTCGCGGTTTCAAAAAAATCAGCATATACATTTCTTTGAGATTCGTTCAATTATTTCCAGAAAAATTGGAAAAATTTTAGAACCGGTTTCCAAAAAGATCGGTAACGAAAAATTATATACACTTTATGGCAATTCCCGGGAAATATTCTACCCCTACTTTATATACAATTCTTTACAATTCGGTCAATTAATTCCCGAAAAGTCAGAAAAATTTTGTAACCGGTTTCCAAAAAGATCGGTAACGAAAAATTGTACACTTTATGGCACTCTCTGGGACATATATTCTACTCTTACTTCATATACAATTCTTTGAGATTTGGTCAATTAATTCTCGTTAAATTTGAAAAAATTTTGGAACCGGTTTCCAAAAAGATCGGTAACAAAAAAAAGCCGCGACATTTTCATCCCCGGAAAATTCTACCCCTATTTCATATACTTTTGGTAAAAATTTGGTCCACTAACGAATGAGTAGTTCGCGTACAGACAAACAGACGTGACTTATATAATATATAGATATGTACTTACAATAATAACTGACAACGTTATCTCGCTGGTCGTGCTTCGACGCGACTGTTAAATATTTCTGTATAGATTTCAGAGGATTCGGAACTTGCGGCAAATCGGGTCCTGCCAGTGTCATTGGAATAAGAAATATCAAAGATACACCGTTAAGAAATAATTTTATCTTTTCTCGATAGACCGCTTCTCGGATATATCCACACTAATATATCTCTATGCACAAAGAATGATAACATCTTAACAACACTGAACGGCAATACGATTTCTTATCGTCAAAATAATCAATCTGTACGTCAATTGCGGTACTACACTTGTCCTTCGAAATACATTGCAGTATTTTCATACATATCAACACGGCACAGTTGTATTTTATTTTTTTATTACATCACTATATCTATCACGCGGCGACGGTCATAAACGTCTGTCATTATTTCTAGGTTATAATAGATAGATGTTTCCATTTACATCAAAACTCAGATAATTCTCACTTGTGACGTCATTCTGTCTTTATCATTCATTAATGCCAAAAAGGATAGAACAACGTCACAAATGAGAATTATCTGAGTTTTGATGTAAATGGAAAGCACCTAATATAACTGACTGACAGCGCGCTGTCCGCGCGAACGCACTGAGCCGACTGAGCGACGAACGCACACGTACGCGTATATGCTGTCTCTTTTCAATGTAGCAACACTGTCATGGAGGGGACCCGGAGGAACGCTCGACATGTTCTCAAATGCCATCTATCGAAGAAAAAAGCAACCGTACGACGACGACGACGTATCTTAATTGTAATTTTACCATTTCAGACTTTGGATCGTAATATCTCCGCTCGTAGAGCACGTAGCGGAATATTATAAGAGAAACCCCCCCAAATCGACCCAAGCTATCGATCAAGCCTACTTGGAACTTGATCCGTTCACTCGTTATTGAGATCTCAAAATCTCGGGTACTCGCAACTCGTGCGTTCGCGTAAAAGAGTCACGGTCGGTCTCGCTCCGCGTGTACTTGGCGCGAGACACTGCCGTGTCTCTTGATGGCCATTTTCGGATTCTACGACTCAAAATACGTAAGAATATGTAGAATTTATTCGTTTCTCTAACAGTTCCCAAAACTTTAATTTAGAATACCCTCCTTTGGTCAATATGACGTTAAAATGACGTAATTTTGATTGCGATGTGTTTCTTGGGTACTTTTGGATTAAATAATGTTAATATATGTAACTTTATTTTAGTTAATAGTATCTTTATTTTTGAAAACTGATAATAATTAAATAAATACAAAATATAAAATGTAAGTGTTTTATAACAAAATTTGTTTCTTAATATTATAATTTTGATTTTTACAATCCTTTACGTCGTGTACGTTATTAAAATAACGTCGCTAATTAAACGTCACTAAAACGTTATTAAAACGTTACTTAAAGGCCAAAAAGATCATAAAGTCACATCTTTTTAACGCTTTGAAATGTCGTTATCAGTCTAGTGACAAAGTCTGTCATTTTTCCGTAATTTTCACGTCATTTTTAGTCATCTACATTTGTCATTTTTTTCATCTTATGACCAAATTTTGACGTTATTTTGACGTATGCTTGCTAGTTAAGAAAGAAATAGTCAATACATAGATGTATAGAATATTTAATAAAAAATTTCAAAATTTTAAAAAAATATTTCTTTATTTTTTTATGTGTGTATTATTTTTAACATTTTAACCTCTTTTTAAATTTTGAACTTTTTTTCTTATATTTTGTATATACACATAATTTCTTATCTTTTCGAAATAAGGCGGCACGACTCACTTGCACTTTATTTCTGCATAAACTCAATAACAGTCTAAGTATTCTATATAGATATGCCTATGATCTTGGAGTTCGTATTTAATAACTTGATATATTACAAATTTTTAAAAAATTTAAAACTTTATTTTGACATAGAATATATTTAACCATTTTAGATTTAATATAATCTTATAATAATAATATATGTATATATAACCTTAATATTATATTTATGTTTATGTGTATATGAAAAACTCTTATATTTTAATAAATAGTTGAAAACTATTTGGCAGATATTTTTGAATGGTTTAAATTGCAATTTTCTTGTAATGCAACCCAATTTAAACATAACTCACTCTTATTAATTTCAATCTTTGTAACAAAATTCTTTTTAAGGAGAAAATATTTTAACAATATAGAATACTTAATTTCAAATAACATAAAAATTTCCAACACATTATGTGATAAACTACATGAAAATTTTTTACAATTTTACCTTGATTTTTTCAAAATTGTATAACTAATAATAAAATAATGTAGCATGTGAACGGAAATTATATTCAACATAATAACGGACATGCTCTTTCTCTTATTGTTAGTTTGAAAAAAAGTTTTTTTTTTGTTGAATTATGTTATCTGTCCAATTTGTTTTCCGTTACGTACACGGGGAGAGATGGATTATCATAATATCCATAGATTTGCTGTGAGGACGGCGAAAGTGAGCTCACGGCATGCATCATGTGTATCGGTTGCACATAGGGCATCATTTGCACGGGAGTGGCTGATGGGTTTGAATTGTTACCGCCACGTTCTAGAGTTGAGCCATTGTACGAGCTTACATAAAGATCGTGAGGATTGATCTTGCCCGAGTAAGCACTCGCTGGCCGAATCATCGATGCTTCGTGAATGCTAGACGCTGCCATCGCTGCAATTCTTGCTTCCTGCATTTGGTTACTCCAGCGTAATCGACAGATGCAGATCGTAATGATAATGATCGCGATAAATGCCACTACACTGCCGACGATGCCGATAATCAGGGTGTCATCAGTATTTGAAATGTTGCTGAGTGTAGATGTACCTGTTATCAATCAATACATGTTGTAAACATATTAAAAAATATGAATCTGCTTAAGGGGGTATTCAAGTAAACAAAATCGGTTTAAAAAGCTGATTTTTTTAAATATTATTTTTTTAATCATGTTAAAATATGTAAAACATGTATACAAAGCGGTTTAGCGAAATTTTAAACATTAATAAAATTATAGAAATTTGAAAAGGTTAGTGTCTTGAGTCGAATATAGGTATATAGATTATAGTCAATATATAGTCAATATAGATAGATATAATCAACATAGATTGATGATGCTCCATGCCGCTATAAACTAATTTTTCATCATAAGAGATCTTGAGAATTTTATTAGAAGATTGTTTGGGATTCTCTTTATTTATTTCTCTCATCAATATACTATAAGTTTAAATACATTAATTTGGATCTTCGTTCCCAAAACATCTGCATTGGGAAAAAGACAATAGAAATTGCAATGTATGTGGCAGTTTGTATATTTAATGAAAAATACAGACTAATATTATTGTGTGTGAAGATAATGAAAGTGATGAGAATAAAACAAAGTGGATATAAAACAAAAGTTTTCAGCAGACAGAGACAGGAAATAAATTAACAGTCCTGAAAGACGAAAAACGTGTAAAAACATGTAAATAAATAAGTAAGACGTATCCAATAAATTATCAAAAATTGCTTCGTAGACCCCTGCACTATGTGATACCCGAGATCTCACTTCAGCTGATCTACGCAGCGAAGAATTATCATAATCAGGTCTCTCACAGGCTCGTCTCTTATACTAGCACGTAATGATTTTTTATTACGAGAAAGTACTGGCGCGTGATAGCCGCGTCGCGGAAGCGCGTGTTACTAGTGCTCGTGGTCGCCGAGTGCTCTCGCGAAATCGCGGTCTACGTCTTCGCACTAGTCGCGAGTTATCAATTGTTGTGGTGAACAGTTTACGGTGACAATAGTCTGACTGTCATATTCAATATTAAATTATTAAATTATTAAATTTTATATTTTATTATTAAATTTTCAACAATAAAAATTAATGCAATATTAAACATTATACGTTATATATACGTTTTGACACTAAGATTTATTATTTATCTTTATATTAAAAACTTTGATAATTATATTTATATAAAGTTAATGTTTTATTAGAAATTAAATTGTGTGAATTAAAATAAAATATAAAATATTATAAATGTTTAAATATATTCCCAAAAATTGTCTAAAAATTAATTATTTGAAATTATTTAGTAATTTGAAATTGATAATAAAATTTAAATATTATTTTTTTAGAAACATTATATGTACAAGTCTATTATACATCTATAACAGATGTATAATGGACGTTTGTAGTGGATTTGTAGGAGACATCTATTATGGAAATAGTATGGATCTATATTAGAGTTCTATCTGACTTCCACCGTAGAGATAGACAGTTGCATGGAGCTATAGAGGTTGTATGGACGTCGTTTATGTTTTTTAATACTCAAAAAACTGCTATATTTTTCAAACTTTTTTGTTAATAATTTTTTAATAAAGAACGTGCGACGACTAAAACCTTCTGAAGATTACTCAGGAGGGTGACCTCTATAATATATGTCAAGGTCATAGGAGCTGGGTTTTCTTTTGCCAATATTTACCGAAATGTGCAAAGATGTTATATACATTTCAATGCATAATTAAGAATGATGTGACTTACCTGTATGATCATTATTATAGTGGTTATTTCGATTGTTTTGTACTGTTGGTGCAACGGTCCAGATGATCTCTGGTTCTAGAGTTGTTGATTTTGTCAACGGTGTGATTTCTGTCGTTTGTAATTTTGTCAACGTTGTACGATTGCACAAGAAATACTCCTCTGTGAGATTACTCAGCAGTGTACCCATTAAATAGTCCGGTTTGGCACAGATAACAGTAGGCGCTTTATTATCCAATAATTTAAGCCAGTTCCACAGATGTCTCACTTCACAACTGCAGTTGATCGGGTTGTTATCCAATCCACTAATTCTTACGGAAGCTCTACGTTCATCCAAAGCATTTAATAACTGAGGAGGTAGATTGGTAAACTTGCTACCAGAGACATTCAGTTCAATTTTAGTAGAACGCGGAACTGGAAAAAAGAGAGCTGTTGGTATCGAATCCACGGAAGTATCCTTCAAACTCAGTAGCAATCTTGGTCCCCGCACACCGACCAGTGAACTTGAAAGGATGTTGCGTAGTCTTTCCCCTCGTAATGTCAGATCTCGTAAATAAGGATGAATTCGCACTGATAGCTGCTCGTTGCCCACCGACGAATCCTTTATTTCGATATCCAATATCTCTAGATTTGTCATATGCTTTAAAATACCCTGTACGTCAAAATATCCCAATTTCGGATAGTTATAGGCATGTAGAAGTCGCAATTTTGTCAGCGATCTAAATGCATTTTTTTCAATTCTAGTACAATTCAGCAAATTCGCCATTTTTAAGGAGTGTAACATAGCTAATCCGTCGAAGTTGCTCTCGTTGATGTTCTTCAATTCGTTATTGGAAATGTCTAGACTCTGAAGTACTGGCAGATTTTTGAAGGTTCTGATCAGATTCGTGAAATCTGTCAGACGGTTTTTCGACACATCTAGACTTTCTAACATCGTAGTACGCTCGAACATAACCGGGTTAATATCTGTGATCGTATTGCCCGAAAGATTTAAATGCCTGAGAAATGGTGTCTCTAGTCTGGGAATAGTCTTAATACTTGTATTAGCAAGATTCAGCGAACGCAGAACTTTTGCTTCGCCTAGAATGCCGCGTATTGCGTTCTCACTCAAAGGATTTTCAGAAAGATCAAGCTCCTTCACATTATTGATAATATCTTGTGTGAACACTTCCAGTACTCGATTTTGAGCTAATTTTAGGCTGAATAACGATACAAATTGCCGTTGCAATGCGCGGATTGGTATCTCATTAAAACGATTACCAGATAAATCGATTCTTTCCACGGCGTGAACTCTCGACGAGTCGAAAATGGTCTCGGGTAACAATGCAAGTCGATTGTTGCGTAAATCCAGAGATTCTAATCGAAGTAGACCTTCCATTGTGCGTTCGTTCAGCGTTTCGAGAACATTGCCAGATAAATCTAGCAATTGGAGCTGTGTGGAATTATAGAAAGCCAATTCGTCCACCTGTAATAATTTTATGTTCAACAATATGTAAATAGTTACATTTCTTATTAATAATATATATTTTGTTACAGTTAAACTTTCATATTTTTAGCACATCCGTATTCTTGATGCAGTATTTTTAATTATATTTTTAATGACTTTTCTTACGTCACTTGTTTAATATTTTATGTTTATCACTGTATTACTTTATATTATCTTACTTTGTTGAGTAGAATAAAATTATCATTATAATCAAAACGTTTTTACATTTTGTGCATCTATCATTGGAAAAATGGAAAGGATAGAGTGCTAAGAATAAGGAAATTTGACTTTTATAGATTTTTTCTTTTTTATTCTACTTCTTCCAATTGCTTTTATCATATTTTCTTTTTTTGCTTCCTCATAGAGGAAGCTTTGTGATAGTAAAAAAAATTTTTTCGAGATTTTAAAGGAAATAGATTTAGAATGTTCTAAAATGTCGAGAAATCATAGTAGAAAATGTCCGGAAGTATGTATGTATGTGTGTGTGTGTGTGTACGAATTTTTTGTACACGCATCTACTTCTACAATTTTTTAGATACCGGGTTGAAGTTTTGCACACAAATAGAGTATCATAAAAAGTATGTTCTCCACTAATTTTATTAAAATCCGTCGACCGGTATGGATTTTAAGGGGATTTTCATTTTTCAGAAAAGCGTGTTTTATACGCTATAGCTTTCTCAATATTTGAGATATCGATCTATTTCTAATTTTATTATATTTTTCAGTTTTTTCTACCACTATTTCATATATAATTCTTTAAAATTTAATTAATCAGTTCTTGAGTTATAGAAATTTCAGTAAACTTGGCTGTTTTTTTTAACAGAAATTGGTAACTTCTTTATTATTAACAATTTTTATTAATTCAATTATATTCTTCAGTCTTTTCTACCCCTATTTCATATATAATTCGTTAAGATTAGTTCTGGATTTGGTTGATTAGTTACCAATTTCTGTTAAAAAAAAAAAAAAAAAAAACAGCCAAGTTTACTGCAATTTCTATAGGACTTGGTTAGAGGAGCGTGTGTGTTGTGCATGCGTGTGAGAGTTGCGGATAAATTAGACGAGAGTTTAGAGAGAAATAGGAGGTGAGGTAGGCGCTAAACCGATAGAAAGGTAGGAAGAATAACTTAAATTTAGGATAGAATAATAGATGTAGTAAGGAAATATTAAATAATGAAGAAAAAGAGCGTTAAATGTTTTAGAGAAAGGGAGAGGTTAGGTGAGAGAAAGCGGGAAAATAACGTGGTGCGTTCCAAAAGGGAGCAAGATTTGCGTTACGCATAGAGTAGATAGCGACATAGACAGAACAGTCTATAGGCATATAGGCAGCGGTTAAGGAGATTGAATAGAAAGAGAGCGTGAACGAGTGACGTACAGGATGGAGGGAAGAGGCAGGCGAGAATGAGAACCTTCTCATTCAAAAGGAATTTTGTCACACCAAAAGAAGAAAAAAGAGGAAAAGGAAGACTTACAAAGGAGGAGTTAAGAATGAGAGAAAGATCGAGCTCGACCAGCATACTGGATTATGTGAGAAGTGAAAACAGTATGGCATGTGAGATAGCGAAAGCTAAGAGGAAAAGAGAGGAAAAAGAACAACTTGCGGAGGAAATTTTCAAGAGAGGTAAAAAGACCGTGAGAACGCCACCAGGAATAAACAAATCGAAGGAAGGAGTCGGTGCTGCAGGTAAGAAGAGAGAAGAGGAAGGAGAGTTGTCAGCAACAAAGAAAAATGAAGAGGATGATTTGTTGTTAGCAAGAGAGAAATTAGAGACGAAATGAGAGAGAGGATGAGCGTCTTAGAAGAAGGATGGAGAAAAAAAGAAGAATGGATAGAGGAAAGGATGGATAAGATAGAGGAGAGAATATCAAAGATCGAACGAAGGAGTGAAAACATAACGGAAGAGGCGACCGGCGGCAAAATGGAGGAGATTGTGGGAAAGGTGGCGGAGATGGTTATGAAGAAAGAAAGAAATATGAAGAAAAGGAAGGAAAAGAAAAATAATCTAGTGATCAGAGGATTACATAAAGAGGAAAACAAAAGCTCAATAGACACAGCGGAGATGTTTCTTGAGAGAGAGTTTGGTGCAAAAGCGGGAGTAAAGAAGATGCGGTCAACAGGCAAAGAAGGAAGAGAGATAGTAATAGTTGAAATGGACTGCTGGAAATCGAAGGATGATAATATCACGAAGAAGAAGAAGAAGCTGGGAAGTAAGAAAATTTTCATTGATCACGACCTTTGAGGACAGAGAAATGCAAAGACGGATAAAAGAACGGACATGGAAAGAGAAAACAGAAGGAAAATGGGTGAAAATAGGTTATAGGAACCTAGAGGTACAAGGTAGGAAGTATGTATGGAGCGAGGAAAAAAATAAGCTAATAAAAAAGAAAAATTTATAAAGGGAACCCAAGCATTGGAGGCGTGTAGAGATGAGGTGGTGGCGGACGTAGATAACGTGGATAATGCAAGTAATGAAGAAGAGGGAGAAAGGGAGAGAGATAACCGCCGTAAGGGAAAAGGAAAGATTAAAATACTCTTCTAGAATGTAGCAGGATTAGTAAACAAATTTAGAGATTTCTGGAGATATATTAGGGATTTCGATTTTGTAAGTTTAAGCGAAACATGGGTAGACGCAGAAAAATAGAATAATATTAAAAGTTTATTGCCGAACATACACGAATGGGTGTGCAGTCATGCGAAAAAAATAAAAAAGAAAGGCAGAGCGATAGGAGGTTTTGTATTGGGAAGAAGAAAAAAGTTGAGGGAAATTAGGATCAACAATGATTAAAAATGAGGAAGAAGGTCTAATACTGTCAAAAATTTTGGCGGACGGTGAAAGAATTAACATTATTTCGGTCTATAATAAGGATAATTGGAGTAGGGTAGAGGAGACAATAGAGAGATGGTTAGGAAAGAAGGATAGAGAGCATATTATAATAGGAGGGGATTTTAATATAAAAACAGGGGAATTGGGAGGAGCAGAAGAAAAGGAAGGTAACATAGAGAGGAGAAGTAAAGACAAAATAATAGGGACAGGGGGTAAGAACTTAATAGATTTCATACAAAGCAAGGGATGGTACTTACTAAACGGCACAACGAACGGCGACTGAAACGGCGAATATACTTTTGTAGGAGCGAGAGGAAATACAGTGATAGACTATATGATATTGTAGTTTGCGAGAGAATGTATCATAGAAAAGAGGTAGATGCGAGGGTGGACTCAAACCACATGCCTGTCTGTGCAAAAATTGAGGATAAAGAAAGAAGAGCGGAAGAAAAAGAGGCGACTAACGCAAACGGCGTAGAGTCAACAGAAGGAAGATGGAGAATCCGTTGGGATAAGGAGGCAATAAGGAGATACAAGGAGAAAACAAACAAGAATATATTTGTGGAGACACAGCAAGAAGAAACTATAGAAGAAAAATGGACAAGTCCTCTTCTAAAAAGGGCATGTCGTAGGTATTATTGTCACTTTTTCGCGATGCCGATTGGTTCTCTTGCTGCGCTTACTTCATTTGCAGCTGTCATTGTATATTTTGACAGTTGTGTGTATCAAGGGTTAATAGTGTAATAGTAATAGCATAATGTTAAAGCTAAATAGCGCGCGTCTGTAGTGTCTAGTCTTAAAAAGATGGTACATGAGGCTATGATAAAGAAAAGGGTAAATACGACGAGAAGAGAGATGGGCCACAAAGATTGGTGGAACAAGGAATGTACGAGGAAGAAAAGGAGTGTAAAAAGACTTTATAAAAAATAAAGAGTGGGAAAACTAGATAGAGGAAAATATCTGGAAGAAAGAAGAAACCTGAAGACCATACTCGAACAGAAGAGGAAGGAGAAAAAGGTAATGGAAGAAGAAGAACTAAAGAATATACGGAGGTCCTCAGATGCCGTCTGGAGAGGGAGGTGGATCTGAAGGATCTGCTTCCAGAGAGCCAGGCGGGTTTCAGAGGTGGGAGGGCAACGGTGGATAACATCTTTGTCTTGGATCACTTGGTCCAAAGAAAAGATAAGGAGGGAAAAAAAGACAAATTGTATTGCCTTATTCGTAGACCTAAAAGCGGCATTTGACAAGGTGGAAAGAGAGCAATCATAGAAGATCTTGAGGGAGAAGGAAATAGATAAAGAACTTATAAGGAGAATAGAAGCAATGTATGATGTGACTGAAGTTGCAATAAGAACAAAAGAGAGCCTGACGGAGAAATTCAAGATAACAAAAGGAGTCATACAAGGTTGTGTAATGATTCCACTCCTATTTAATTTGTATATAGCGGACATTAAAAAAGAGCTAGAGGAAAGAAAGATAGGAGGCGTAAAGTTAGGAAACAATAAAGTATGGTCGCTAGAATATGCGGATGATATGGTGTTTGTAGCAAAGAATAGAACAGCAATGTTAGACATGATGGACACAATAAAGAGGTTTCTAAAACGGAGGAAAATGATATTATGTACCAATAAAACAAAGATGTTAGTGTTTAACAAAGAAAGTAGGGAGAAGAAAGAGAATTGGAAATGGGGAGGAAAGGAGATAGAAGAGGTTAGAACTTTTAAATATTTAGGTTTCGTGTTTAATAATAGAGGGAATTGCAAAGATCATATTAAGGAATTAGCTAGGATTGCGGTAAATAGAACGTGGGGTCTAAGAGAACGGATTTGTAAAGATGATTTCATAAGGAGAGGGAGTTTGTTTAATTACTTAGTCCGGAGTGTGATGTCGTATGGGGTGGAAAATTAGGGATAGAAAGAAAAAAAGGACTTGGAAAAAATTATGCCAGATTACGCAAGATAGGTTTTCGATTTAAAGTTCTGTACCCCAAGATACCTAATCAACGGAACTGGGGTTGAGAAAGCTTAGGATAGGATGGAGAGGAAGGGCAATGGGATATGAGAAAAAGATTAGAGAAATGGATGAGAGCAGATGGGTCAAGAAATGTTGGATAGAGAAAGAGAAAAACAAATAGAAGACAGATATGGTAGAAAGAGAGAAAAGTACTATAATAAAAACGGGTGGGGGGTGGAAGCAGTTGAGTTGTTAAGGAGAGAAGGGAGGAAATTTGAGGAAGAGATTAAATTAAGAGACTGGGAGATACAGAGGCAAGTGGAAGAGAATAATATAATAGAGTCGAAGTATAATAGGAAGTATAAAGAGTTAGAGAGAGACGGAATATCTAAGGATGACAAACATAGATGAACAGATCGAAGAGGATAGTATCAGAGCCCTGATAAATCTGAGATGTGGTAACATGGAATCGGAGAATATGTATTGAGGTGGGGGGAAGAGAAAAAAATTTGTCTGTTCTGCAAGGAAGGAAGGGATAATTTGAAGCACTATGTAGAGGAGCGCAGCAGTATAAAGAACCAGTTTATAGAACTAGGGAGGGATAACAGGAAAAGAATAGATAGACTATGGAACGATAAACTAGATACAACCAAAGAAAAAATATTAAGGAAATTATATAGGGATAGGAAAAAGATAGAAGTGGAGATGAGAAAAGATAGGTGAGAGCAGTAGTGATAAATAATGGCGAGCTTTAGCGTGAGGAATAATCCCGTCAAAATTGTTGTGATTGACGGGCGATGTGCGGATGGATGATTGTGTTAAGGAACCTATTGTAAACCAAGTCTACTTCTTGGCAGCAGCCGAAGTTAAATAAATATTATTACTGAAATTTCTATAAGAACTGATTAATTAAATTTTAAAGAATTATATATGAAATAAGGGTAGAAAAAATTGAAAAATATAATAGAATTAATAAAAATTGCTAATAATAAAGAGGTTACCGATTTCTGTTTAAAAAAATCTACGTGATTGTTCTAATTTCCGCAAATTTTAAGATATCAAGCAAAATACAACACCAATTTATCTTTAATGATACTCTATTCATAAAAAAAGTGTGCAAGTAGAAACTTGCACATTGGTTTCTTATAGTTTTTAAGTGTGCAAGTAGAAACCTGTACATTGCTTCCTCTATGAGGAAGCCAAATTAATAAATATAATTATGCATAAAAAAACAGGCTTCCTCATAGAGGAAGCAATGTACAGGTTTCTACTTGCACATTTTTTAAAATTATTTTTATTATCTATCATAATCTTTTACATACCGATTCAATTTTATTATCAGAAAGATCCAAATCACGCAATCTTCCCATTTGTGAGAAGGCAAATTCGTTCACGTGGAGCAGCATATTCCTGGATAGGTCTAACCATTCCAAAAACTGTAGTGACTTGACGTAATCACTGGAAAATTGAACGAACCTATTGCCTGAAAGATTGAGTTGTCTGAGCCTCGGATGAATTGCAAAAGCTGTCTGCGATAACTGGTTGATGCGATTGTCCGATAAATCAAGGATTTCCAAGCCAGTGCCTGTGTTGAAATGTTCGCCGATAAACGACGTAAGCCTATTATCTCGCAAATTTAACGAATAAAGATTTATGAGACCAACAAAGGCATTATTGTCGATATGTTCAATGGCATTGTACGAGAGATCGATTGTCGTGAGATTATAGAGATACTGGAAAGTGCCTTCGTCAATTTCTTGTAGCTGATTGCTAGCTAGAGAAATCCTTTCTAGGGATTCAAGATTCAACAGTAACACAGATGGTAAAATTTTGAGCTCTGTGTAAGATATGTCAAGGTTGATCAAAGACGAAGGAAAAATTGGAGGAAAACCGCCATACAAGGGATTATTACTGAGATTTAAATACCGTAGTTTATGCAAATACTTGAAAGTATCCGGTGATATTCGTTTTAATTGGTTACCCGCCAAGTTTAGTGAAACTAAATTTCTTAATGGCAATTCGATGATGTCCGTCAATCGATTATACGATATATCAAGATTTTGCAAAGTGTCTTCCAGACCAGCAAACATATTTTGCGAAATAATAGACAGCATGTTGCCAGAGAGCTCAATGTTGATGAGATTTTCAAAGTTATAGAACAATCTAGGTGGTATTTCGCGAACTAGATTGCGTGTTAGACCCAAGGTCATAAGATTTGTTGACGTGGCACGAATTAGTTCACTAGATAGTGCGGCGATGCGATTGAATTGCACGTGTAAATGCGCCAGAGATGGTAATTGTGTGAGGGCCGAAGCTGGCACTAATAGAATGTTGTTGTCTTGCAAAGATAACCATTTCAGTTTTGTCAAACCCTCGAAAGACGATTCTTCGATCTGTAATAAAAAATACATAAAGTGTAATATAGATTTATATAAGGATAACATATAAATAAATATGTGCGCAAAATTATTATTTTTTTATTCAAAATAAATATAAACATTAATTAATTTACAATTATTACAAATATAAATTTATATTTATATTTGTAATAATTAATATAAAATTATATGATATTCAATGTAATAATATATTTTATCTTTCAAAAGAAATTATAATATATTAGTATTGATATTTCATTATTCTTATCTTTATAGGAGACCGGGAAAAACTCGACACCGGGGCAAACTTGACACTAGGCTCTTTGCCAATTTAAATCTATCGTAGAAACTTGCCTTTCTTACTATAAATGCGTTTTTATGTTTCAGTAATATCAACTTAGTGGAATTTGGTGACATTCTGAGTTATGGTGTAATTTTTAGCGCGACATAAGCGTTTTTAATAGTAAAAAGTAATTTTTCTGATCTCTCGATTAGTTTTCTTTTTTTTCATCAAGCTTTACTCTTGCGAACCTATATGTAAGTGATTTTGATGGGAAATTTGATGCTCTGTATGAATCTGATAATAGTTTTTGCATATTTTTACAATTTTCATGTTTTTGGAGTGACAAAAGTGAAAAACAACATCCGGGGCAAAGTTGACACCACGTTACTTCATCGGCTCCCAATAACAAATGATGCTTGTCATGCAGCTGTATGGCTCATGACTAATGTGTACGCTGTACGCACGTCCGATTGCGAGTTTACCTGCATTAATTGTTTTTCAGACATGAGTTTAGATGAAGATAATTGCAAGTTCAACAATTTTTGTTCTCATTATTTCCAATAACTGTTTTACTTTATTCCGAACTTTTGTACTTTCTAAATATATAATAAACAATGTATTTTTATTTTCAGACAATAAAAAATAAATTCCAGATCAAATTGTGTCGATCAGGCAAAGTGTCAAGTTTGCTCCGGCATTTTTCAATTTGAAAATTTGTCTTCGCGTCACTTTCCCTTTCCTGGGGGCAAAACAAAGCGTCGTACAGCAAAACTTCTGAAGCAATTTTCTACCTGAAAGAACACTCTTTAAATGTGTATTATTGAATTTGCTTGAAAATTATAATTAATTGTTGAAAATTGATTGCCTTTGAAAAAATCATGTAGAGTTTGTCCCGGTCCCCCCTACATCTAAGAAAATAATATGTTTTAAAATAAATTTTACTAAAATATGCTCAAAAACACAAAACACTGCTCAAAAAAATTAGGGGCCCACTTTTTCTCGGTAAATTTTTGCCCATTTTTAAACTGTAATTACTCAGCGACTAATTAACGTAAAAAATTTTTTAAAAGGATTTTATAGGGTAAACTTTACTATAAGGTGCTTTTGTTCAATTTTCACTTAGTTTAATACGTAAAAGCGTGTTCAGCTTTGAATAAGGACGTATTTGAGATATCCAAAATCTTGAAATTTGCAGTTTTCCACTACCTAACAAGAAAATTGGCGAACATAATTATTAACCATCTCAAAGTGCAGACTTTGCCCTTTTAAATGAAAAAAAAACTTTGTCCTACGCCGATTATTTAGCGAGATGTCGCAATTTAACGTAACTCCTGTTTTTTTATGATTTCAACATCTGTCGCCGGTATTTACGTAACCCGAAGTGCACCATGGGGAGGTTGTTTGGTCGAATTTTGCACATCACGTATGTATGCGTACATGTGTATGTGTGTACATGTAGAGGTTTTTTTTTAGTAAAAAAAGTGTTGCCATCTCTTTGTCGTATCACTTCGTGCAATCTTGATCTCATATTGATGCATTTTTTTTACATCAGATTGAAAAGGCACTGCGTCAAATTTGGAAAAAAAATTTTCAATCTGATATAAAAAAAATGCATCAATATGAGATCAAAATTACGCAGAGTAATATGGCGAGGAGGTGACAACACTTCTTACTAAAAAAAACCTCTACATGTACACACATAACATATGTACACACCATACATATACACACACACATACACATACACATACACATACACATACACATACTCATACACATACACATACACATACACATACACATACACATACACATACACATACACATACACATACACATACACATACGCATACATAAATGATGTGCACAATCTGACTAAACAACCTCCCCATGATATACATCGGGTTATGCAAATGCTGGCGGTATGCTGAAATTATTAAAAAACAGTGTTTACTTTAAATTGCGATATCTCGTTAAACAATCGTAGAACAAAGTTTTTTTTATTTAAAAGGGCAAAGTCCCTACTTTGAGATAGTATTAATGATTATGTTCGCCAATTTTTTTGTTAGGCAGTGGAAGACTGCAAATTTAAAGATTTTGGATATCTTAAATACGTCTTTATTCAAAGCTAAATACGCTTTTAAGTATTAATTAGATAGGATACTTTATTACCCCAAAAAGGTCTAAAAGGGCGTTTTGTAGGGACGTACCCAACCCTGTATAAACTTACAATCTTACATCCTCTACCAACAACATTGGCGTTTTGAAGGGACGTACCCAACCCTGTACATGACACTTGTGCTTCCTGTCCCGACCTAGCCATAGCGGCCTCATACATTCATGTTCCCTCCCTCCCTTTCACGTACCTTATCCTCTTCCTCTCCCTCGCTGCACCCTTCCCTTTCCTTCCTCCCTTATCTCGTCCTCCTTTCTTACGACGGCGCTGTCAACGGAAGTCCAATACAATCTCTCGCGTTTCCTGTCCCGACCTGACCATGCGGCCTCATACATTCTTACTCTTTCCCTTCCTTGCCCCTTATCTTTTCCGTCTCTCTTCCTATACCCTTCCCTTCCCCTCATTCCTATTCTACTCTTTCTCCCATTTCTTTCTCTCCTCGTTCCATCTCCACTTTTCGTCTTCCTCTATCCATATTTTCCTATTCGTCACCCTAACTTTTCTTCCTTTCGCCTTCTCCTCTTTTGCCTTTTCTACAATCTTTGTCCTTTCCGCTTCTGATCTATTGACCTCCTCCCGCTCCTGCGTCTTTCCGTTGCTCTTCCTATCTCCTTTCTCCGTTCTTCAATCCTGCCTCGTCCGCTTTTCCGCCACTCTTTACCTTTCTCCTTCTCTTTATTCTCTCCCTGTCTTCATTCACTTCTACTCTCCCTTTCTTCTGCTCTTTTCCTTGTTTGCCTTGCAATCTCTTTTCCGCTTTTCAGTTTCTCCGTCTCTCCACTGTACTCTACGCCTTACGTCTTACTACCACGGTCCACATGCTATCGCCGAGCGTTCATCTTCTTCAGTCGACCCACCATCCTCGATCTACCGATTTCTATTGCTTTTCTCTCATTCGCTGTTGTGCTATACTGCTTATACTCATTGTGCACCCGCTTTAACTTCCATCCGCTCACCTCTCGCGCCATCTCCTGGATTGTCGGCATCTCCTCTCTCTCTCTCCTCCTTACCGACCCGCTTTGCACGTTGTACTCCTGCGCGCCACGTCCCGCTGTTCCGCAGTGGTACCAACATGCTTTTTCGGAGCAGTCGACCGCCCGCGCCGGGCCAGGCCCGTACCGCCACCGTGCCTTCTTCTCGCCGACCACCAACCAGCGGGCCCCACGTTGCCACTTTAGCCTGCCATACCTTGCTCCAGGCCACTGCTCCCCCTCTCATCTCTTCCGTCCCTGCCCCTTCTTCTTCCTTTTTCTCATCCTAACCTCCAAGAACCCCTTAATTTCCACCTCGCACCACTCTTCACTCGTGCCACCCTTGACTTCACCTTTATTTCCTCGGCCTCTTCTACGCCTTCTCCAACGCCAACTCCACCTCACTTCTTGGTTTTCCCTGCCTTCCTCGCCTTTCCAAGCCTTTATATCTCGATCTACTCCTTCATTCCGGGCCAACCGTTTGCTCCTTCTCCTCAAGCCTATCTCCCCGCTTTTAAGTATTAAACTGAGTGAAAATTAAACAAAAGCACGTTATAGTAGAGAGTTTTTCCCGCAAAACCCTTTTCAATTTTTTTTTAATTATTAATAATTAATAAATTTTTTTAATTATTCGCTGAGTAATTATAGGTTAAAAATGGGAAAAAATTTACCGTTGTGAGAAAAAGTAATTCTCTAATTTTTTTTAGTGTAAATGTACATCTAAAAAGATATAAACCAATTTCTCATAAGTAAATAGAGATATGTCTTCTTTGGTCAAGTTAGATCTTTGTAGCTTAATGATATTTTTGTGTGACTTATATACTTTTTTCCACTCAAACAGATGGAAAAATATATAATCGCCGATTATTTGTTGGTCTTGAAACACAGTTTTTCATTGGAACAGTAAATTCAACATACTTAAATCAATAATCGATTTTACTTCTTGATGCTAACATCTTTAAATTACTATAAAGAATTTATTGCACAAAATATTATCCCAGCCAGGATTTGAACCTCGACCTCTCTTCAATCCGTGCCGGACACTTTACCAATTCGACCACTGAAGCATATAGTAATATTTATCGTTTTAATCATGGAAGTATTAATGTAAAACACATGGAGCTGTATAAAAAGGGGTTACGGAAAAACAAATAAAATTATGAGATTGATTTCTAATCTTAATCATTTTTGTGACAAAGTGTTAGAAACAACAATGTACCGTGCGCAGCGCATTGAAGCTCAGATCTAGTCTTATAAGAGCGATAAGATTAGAGAATGTATTAATTCCAAGTCGACCTATGTTGTTACGGCTCAAATCTAATACTTGCAACTCGTTCAAGCTTAACAGATGTATCCGTTCTATTTCCTGCAAAAAAAAAAAATTGTAATTTACTCTTAATAAAAATTGTAATTTACTCCTAATTTACTTCTAATAAAAATCGCTTTCTGAAATTTAATTTATAATATAATGGATTTAAAATAATGTATGATTGAAAATAATGAATTAATTAAATGTTTATCTTTTCTATTGCAATGTATAAAATATATATAAGAACAAGCCTCGATAGTTAATCATTCGGCTTCAGGTACGTAATAGTTGAATGTTTTCATGTATTGACGATAAAAGAGATGTTACGTACGAGAATACTTACGGTAATAAGATTGTTAGAGATATTTAAGAATTTTAAGTCCGTTAAGTGTCTTAATGCATCAGTGGGAAACTCCTGGAAGAAATTAGCCGAGAGATCTAATTGCAGCAAGCTGAAAATTCCTGAAACCGTTAAAATAACCTTTGTTTTTATCACAAACTTGCAGTTTTATCTCTATTTCGTTATCACGACGTGATGCGAAATATACAGAATTGAGATAAGAATCCTGCGAGTACACACGCGCGCGCGCGCACGCACACGCACACAAGAATTCTTAAGGTAGTCCTTTCGCCGACACAACTAGTCAAGTAACAGTCCGTCATGAAGTAATTGAAAACAAACATATTGACGAACATTACACAACATCCCAATAATTATAATAATATAACATGATTTTACACGCACGATTTAATCGTATTTAATTATTTATTAATTTAAAAAATATTACAATAATAGTGCGGTTGGACTCGATTTAGGTTAGGTCAGGCATGACGGTACGGGCTGCGTTCGGGAAGCGTCACTCGGGTGTGCTCCCTTCTCCTTCTAACTTGCTGAGATAAGGAAAGGGGAGTGTGCTCGTGTGCGCTCGGGTGACGTTTTCGAACGCAGCCACGAGTAAAGTAATATACAATTGGATCCACTACGTATTTAACCTCATATATCAGAGCAAAACATTCGGCAATAAGCCCTTATTTTCAAGGTACGTACGAAATCCGGAAACTTCAGGGAATATTTTAAGCGACATTAATAATGTATTCGGTAAAACTGCAGATTAAGAGCGACCTCACCGATTTTAATGACCTTGATGTACGTTGTCAAGGTCATGACCCCGAGTGACCTTCAGAAGGTTTTAGCCGTCGCTCGCTATTCGTTAAAAAGTTATTGTACGCCTTTTTCTTAAAAATGTTCCGTTATCAATTTGGAAAAATAACTTTTTGTTAGTGCAAGAAAAATGGAATTAGAAATTAAATTAAATGTTAAACTGTTAAACTTATACTTTGTAAACTCCATGTAAGAATATAAACAAAATACTTTTACATATTGGTGTAGTACATTAATTGCTTTATTTATGTTATTAATTCTTTGCACTTGTATGGTTTCTCATTAATTAATAAAAAAAATGGAAAGCAATAGAACATTTAATTTTTGTAAGGTTTTCTCATCAATCAGGTGTCCCCTTTGCCGTCTAATCTATCGACATGGCTTTATATAGCAATCGAGTCGTGTGTTTTTCCGTGAAAAACAACTTATTTGCTTAGGCTAATGTTTGTCGCTGAGCCACTGAGCCCTTCTTTCGTGTACTCATCCTTTTCATCTTCGTTTCGATTCGCGGCAGCGAATCCGCGAATCCGTGAAACGGCTTAATTTCTAAATAATTTCTAGACTCGCGTCTTGTCGTCATCCAGACATCTGCATGACTGCATCTTATCCTTAAGCGTAGAGAGTTTTTTCTAAATTTCACGGTATTTTCAATCTTTCTAATTTCTATCTTTCAAATTTTTGTTTGTATTCTTTTAGTTCTTTTTTCATTTTTCTTCGTCTTTTTTATTAATATTTCTTATATTTGTATTTTTCTATTAACTACTAATTGTAAGAACTAAGAAAAATTCTTTCTTTGTTCTTTTTCTCTCCTTTTTTTAAATCTTAACTTCTATCTTTCTTTCTGTTGCGTTTTTTCTATTACATTCTATTTTTCTTTCAACATGGAAACATGTGATAAATCGAAAACAATGTCTAAGCGAAAATTTGTAGAAGCTTGGCTTAGCGATGATCGCTACAAGCCTTGGATACGTCATTTGATAATACTTTTTATAATTGCATAATATGTAATAAAAATTTTTCGTGCAGCTCATCGCATGTTTCCAGACACGCGGATTCTGCGTGTCACAAAAATAATATTAAAGAAAATATTATAGATGATGATAATAACAGTATAAATGTCACAGAACAACAAGGACATCATAAACAAAAATTTAGAAAACAATATTATGGTTGTATAAAAAGGAATTCAGACCATGGTTACGCGAAATGCCAAATGATGTCAACTCAACATTTTGTTCAATTTGTGATTATCAATTGCTTGCGGACTATCACATATATATATATTGGCACGCAGAATTCAAAATGCATAGAGATAAGTTGGAAAAAAGTAATATAGAAGCGAACAAATCAAACGAAGATTTGAATACTGATGAATCATATTTGTCGTTTGACGAGCGAATAAAATCTTTAGATATTAGATTTACTGCCTTTATTGCAGAAAAAAATATCCCTCATCAAACTGTAACAGAGATTCTCAGTTTTTTTTAACAGGTATAAGACGATCCGATTCTATTGAAAAGCATGATTATGGGTCGAACGAAATGTAAAAATATTATATCAAATGTTTTATGCCCGATAGAGACAGATCATGTCGTTAAGGTGGTCCTTTCGTGAGAACAAGTATTAGATAGGTACCTAAATTTGATATATGTTAAATATACAGTAATAAGGGGCATGTGTACGAAAAATCAAGTAAGGTTACCAACACTTTACAAGAAATAAGTCATTTTAAATGTGCGTTCGCGGAGCGTGCCATTGTCATTCTATCCTTGTTTACATCTAATGAACGAGAAAGATAGAATGATGCAAATCGCCACGTCCGAGGTTTTCAACGAATAATACATGTACTTAGCGATCAGATGAATACATTATTCATGTCTTAAAATATTCCCTGAAGTTTCCGGATTTCGTACATACCTTGAAAATAAGGGCTTACCGAATGTTTTGCTCTAATATATGAGGTTAAATAAGTAGTGGTCCAATCGCATATTGCTTTACTCGTACTGTCATGCCTGACCTAACCTAAATCGAATCCAACCGCACTACTATTGTGATATTTTTTTAATTAGTAAATAATTAAATACGATTAAATCGTGCGTGTAAAATCATATTATATTATTATAATTATTGGGATGTTGTCTAATATTTGTCAATATGTTTGTTTTCAATTACCTCATGACGGACTGTTACTTGACTAGCTGGGTCCGCGAAAGGACCACCTTAAGAACATTCAGCATACAAAATTCCATTTTTATAGATGAAACATTAGATATAACTAACAACAAATGGATGACGTTTTTTGTACGATACGTTGATTCCGAGACTTTAGACACTCGGTCGCAATTAGTAAAATTAATTGATATTGATGCAAGAGATTTTAGTGCAGAAAAATTATTTAAATGCATTTAAATACAAAATGTATAAACTGCAGATTCTGTTTTCAAATATTCTTGCCCTGTCATGCGATAGTGCGTCTGTGATGACAAGAAAACATTTATCTTTCAAAAAGAAACTGCAAGAAAAGTGCAAAAATTTATTAACATTTTCATGTCCATGCCATTCCGCTGCATTAACTGCGCACGCTGCATGCGCTAAAATACCCCCATTCTGTGAAGAATTTCTCAGAAAAATTTCAAATTATATTAACAGCAGTCCGAAACGTTCAGCTATTTTCGATAAATTTTGCGAATGTTAAAAAAAAAAAAAAAAAAAAAAACCCCAAAATTTTGAAGTTATGCGGTGGCTTTCACATTACTTATGTATCGACAGACTACTCGAGTCGTGGGATACTATAAAATATTTTCTTAACGAAATGGTTATTAGCGATAAAACAAATAAGTCTGAAGTATTAAAAGACTTACTTACACGCTAAGTATAATATTTTCTGAGCAGGAAAAAATCGTAAACCTATTAACAACATTAATTTAGGATCAGAGTGCAAGAAATATTTTGATAAATTAATCGCAGAAGGACAGAGATGCAGATGTAATTCCAAGTATTCGACAAAACTGTTTGCAATTTTATGTCGTTGCTGCCGAAGAAATTAGAAAAAGATTCCCAATGCATGATGTATTTTTATATAAATTACAAGTTTTTAAAAATTCTGGTAGCTTTATTTGACAGCAACAGAGAAATATCTTTCAATTATATTTCTTTTATCACAAAAACCCTGAGTGGTTTTGATGAAAATAGTTTAAAGGAAGAATGGCTTGCATTATATCATGATTTTACTATTGAGGAAAAAAAGAATATTTCCACATTAAATTTTGATAACATGTGGAAAAAGATTCTAAAACATCAGTCTAATAATATTGCAAAGTATCCTAATTTAACATTACTTTTGAATGCGATATGTACGTATAGTCCATTAGTAATTATAAACATAACATTTAATTTAATTTTAATTAATTTCTTTATGTACTATCAATAAGTTATTTTTCAAAAATCAATAACGAAACTTAAAAAAAAGACGTACATGTTGGCCAAGAGTGGATTTCTATTATTATTTATTATTTTTACTTCTTTCTGCTCTTCATTTCTTTAACTTAATATCTTTTATGTATAAAATATATTTCCATTTCATTTTTAAGTATGAAAAGGGACATATAAACGGCGAGATACAATATACACGTATAGGCATAATTCTCGCGGCGCGGCTGCTGGGGACGGCGCCCGAATTAGACTTGATAATTTAGAATATTTAATTTAATATTTAATTTTTTTGTATTAATAATTAAAATAAAAAAGATTATTTACATAAATATTTATTACCTAGGTGTGATATATAGTTCACAAAAATCATATGAGAAATATAAATATATTTTTATACATTTGTCTTCGACGAGCGTGAGAGACAGAGTCTTACAGATATATAGATAAATATCTTTTTTATTTTAAAACAATAAAACAATAAAACAGGCAAATAAATATTTTATTAAATTTTTTATTTTAATTATTAATACAGAAAAATTGAATTACATATTCTAAATTATCAGGTCTAAAGACACTAGTAAAAGGTGTAGTAAATTTAAAGTGCGACGAATATCCGATTCTTCAAAAGAATAGTAACAAGCACTTGTAATGAGTTAATGCAAAGAAAAGAAACCCAATTTGTAACGCTGATAAATTCCCTCAAAATCGTAATCTTTCTCTCCCAATTGACAATTTAACTGAATTTATAAAATTTAATGAAAGACTCAAAGATGATGATAAACTAAGAGAAGATATAGTGAGCAAAATAAAAAAATAATATTTATTAATTTGTAATTATTTATGGAAACATTATACATATATATATATACTATACTATACTATATAACATTATACATATACTATAATATAAATATACTTAATTATATTTTCAAATATTGTTTCCAGAATAACAATATTTGAAAATGCTCGAAATACGTATAAAAAAAAGATAAAGTTGTTACACTAACAATAAGTTTTTAATGAATATATTAAAAAAGTTTATTACAGCAGAGATTGCAATGAAAACTGGCTCTTATATATTATATTTGAAGAAAATCATTTATTCAAATGTATTTAAATAAATGTATTATAAATGTATTTATTTTATATCTTTTATGTACAGGATTTTTAATATAATTAAAAGATTTATTTAATTAATAATTTTCACGTTTTAATTGTGACATGATCAAGAGACACGATAATGTCTCGCGCTTAGTACGGAAAGGGACACGCGAAGACGCGAGACGCGAATAAAACGCGCGAGCTGAGTACGATAGGATTTTACGATTCTCGTGGCTGGCG
>NW_020227449.1:0-1311 GCF_003070985.1 Temnothorax curvispinosus
AGAAAATCCTAAGAAAATCGATTTTCTCTAGTATAAGGACGAGAGAACGTCCTTAACTTGTACACAAAATGTTTAAATTTTTGTTGAAGCAGATGGATGAGATACAGAAAGATTATCAGGAATTATTTCGCTAAATTAGTCGAATAAGTTGCAAGTTATTTTCAAAAACAAGCGGATTAGACAAGAAGAATTTAATCGCGAATTTGCGAGGCGGTAAATTCATTTAGTCGACTCCGCGCGAATCCCGTTCCAATTAGGCAAGCGCGAAATTAATATTTCGAATGGCTCCCAGTGCCGTTTAAACGCACTACGTAATAATTCGCGATAACGATCGAACCGTTGTGCAACATCGCACCGATAAGTTAAGAAATAGTGTTTCCGCGCTGAAAACGTCAGGAAACATTATTCCACGGGGCATATCGCGCGCGGGAATCTGCTTTAATCCCAGTAATAATCGCGCGGCAAAAGCGAGCACCGCGAATGAGAAACGGTGGAAAGCGAGCCTAATGAGGGCGATATGCAATTTATTGCACCGGCACGGCGAAGCTGGTAACGTCGTCGTGGCGCCCGCGCCGGACGGGCCGCCGATGAAAAAGGAACAAGACAGAGACGTGGAGAAATAGATACAGGAAGTTAGGAGTCGACAGAGATGCATATAAAAATACTTATTCCGCTTCGGGAATTAAATTTGACTTTTCAGATGATGTAAAACAGATGATGTAAATAGCTTAAGAGAGAAAAAAAGAGACGAAAACAGAGGGTGAAAGACAGAGAAATAAACAGGGGAAATGGGAGAAAGAGACGGAAAAGAAAAACGGAATGAGCGACGTTGTAAGTAATCGGAGGAAACGCGCGTGGTAATCGCGGGCTTATTATGGCTGTTGAGCGAACGAGAACATAGATTACGAGCGCGTCGATTAGCCTAACTGCGAATTGCTCTCGGCGGCAGTGCGCCTCGAGATGACTAATTTGTGTAATCGGGATGCGATCGTACTGAAAAAAAAAGAAAGAAAGAAAATGTGCACGCGTACAAGTGCGACGCGTTTGGCCAAGCGCTGTACACGTAATCATTAAAATGTTTACCTTATTTCGACGAGCTCTCCTGCGATGTTTCCCATTGATTAGGTTGATTCGTACCACTGGCATCGTGCTTACGCTTAAACAGTCGATTATTGTATTCTTTTGTCTTTTATCTGTTCGAATTTTCTTGCTCTCGGCTTTCTTGCTATTTATTTTCTACATATATTTATATATGTATAATTTTTATTTATCCTGAAAATTTTACTTTGAACATGATTTTATATTATATAA
>NW_020227450.1:0-1066 GCF_003070985.1 Temnothorax curvispinosus
CAGTTTGATTCACGAGTAGCAGAGCGAGATCGTTAGTTTTATTCTCTACATGCATTATTGCATTACGCATGGCATATTCGTCTTCGATGGTTAAAGTTCCGAATAATATCTTGCTAAGTTGTCCAATAAATTCCAAGGGAGCTCGTTTTGTGCGGGATTCTCCTATGAGTGCGCGTATATGATCTTGATACTGCTTTATCTTATTCAATTTGGCAATTAATGAAGTCAATCGTGGTCGTATTTCACAATGTGAATTGTGATCACCACATTGTTGTAATATCGAGTCCATTTGCTGTTCGAGTTTGGCCGTTGCACCTTTAATATCGCGCAAGTCGATATAGATTATCATCTTCCAAGAATTTTCGGACGTACGCATTTCTCCAACGGCTTCGAAAAATATTCCAGGATTATCTTTTAAACCAGTAATTGTGTATTCTTTTTCCTTCATCCCTGATCTGCAATCCGAGCAGGTTTAGTTCGGTCTACATGTACGATTTTAATTTTATTTGGTGGAATTAATATTTTAATATTATTTTCTAGGATTTCCACAATTTCATACGGTCCTGTATATTCATCATCAAACTTATTTTTCTTTTTAGGTTTTAATAAATATATAAAATCTCCTACTTTATACGTTTGTGTTTTTAATTTCTTATCATAATAGTGTTTATAACGTGTTTTGGCTAACCCTAAATTTGACACAGCTAGTTTTCTTAGATCGGTTAATTTATCAATAAGTTCGCTCACGTAATCGTCATACGTTTCTACTGGATTTTCTGTCTTTAATTCAGATGGCAATCGTGCGGCTTTGCCGAATACTAATTCATACGGTGTAAATTTCGTTCCCTCATGTACGCTAGTATTATATGAAAACATAGCATGCTCGAGCCAATTATCCCAATCGTGTTCATCAGTTATGTAATGCTTTAAATATTCGGTCAATACATGGTGGCTTCTTTCTAACGAGCCATTGGATTGAGGATGGAAAGCAGTTGTGCAATATTGTTTTATTTTAAAATATTTTGCAAATTTCTTCATCATTGAACTAGTAAAATTTGAACCTTGA
>NW_020227451.1:0-12563 GCF_003070985.1 Temnothorax curvispinosus
GCGCGGATTTCTCTCAGCGGGCCTTTCACCGCGCATAAATCAATCACTTGCCGCGTCGTTATCCCAGTAGTTCGAATCTCAAGCGCTAGTAAAGTTTGCAGCGTATCTTGATAATCATACATCATAAAGCGCGCTTGGATTTATCTTCGGTCTGCTCGGACGGTCTCCGACTTATTTAGAAGGCGATTTCAATATCGCCGAGTTGTCTGAAACGAGCTGTAAGTATATCGCATCGCTACGCGGCCGAATCGATCTCGCCGAACCGTGTGCTATCCAAAAAGGAAGAACGAACTTGCCGTAAAAGAGCTATCCGATTCGAATTGATTCTAATAAATTATCTTCTATCAATTAAGAGCTAATCGAAGCTTCCTATCTCCGCCTTCGATCGCGTTGCACAACAAGAAGCAAAACTAATTGCCGTTTGTGTAAGAAATATATAGATGCTTTTTTGCTTCTATGTCGACTTAACGTTTAATTAAACGTTAAGTGATCATTATTTTCTATTCCGATACCCACAATAGCATGAACTTATAAAATTGCAGAGATTATGTCTCTGCCATTATTGCAAATTGCAGACGTACGTGCAAATATGAAAGAATCTTCTGTCATATATTTGTAAAATTATTGATATATATTTAATGAATGCAATAATTTAAATATTATTAGTTGAGAGTAACATTGAGACTTATGTTTATTTCAGGATTTAGATGCTATAATATTTAGTTAAGAATCGAGATATACTATAAATAACAGTACCTATAAACAGTTATTCCTGTTATTGAATATAATAAAAATATTGCAAACAATTCCGAAGTGCCGTAAGTTTCATCTTGCGCTGCACATACGTACGGTAACACGTATACGGAATTGCACCTTGCACGTAAAGGGTTAACACCTCCTACCCGTTTCCTCGAGAATCAGATCGCGCCGCTCGCGTGGATCGATCGGCCTCAGCGGATCCGCGTAATTGGATCTCGATCCACGTAATGCCTGGAATCGCCTCGAGGAGGTGGGGCGAGATGCTGGAGGGATTTTTTGGTGCCTCTATCTGGACCGTCGCGCGATAATCGCTATTCGGTGCGAAGCGGACGCGCAGAGTTCGATCACAGCCGGGAAAGTATTGTCGATCTTCTTGCGGTAGCAATGGGATTAAGCGGAAAGCAAATCAATACTTGAGATGTGGCAACTGCTTTTTAAAATTATCCAAAAAATCTGGTTTCTTTTTCTATCCACCTATCTCTATCGAGGTCTTTTTAAAGTTATCTTTTTTGATTTAAAAAAACTATATATTTTTTCTATAAATATATGCAAAAATATATTTATTATATTGCACGCGTTTATAAGTTTATATTTTATAAATATTAACGAAATAGCAATATACTATAGCGATATTTTATACTTTACTATACCAGAGTTAGTGCGTACGATTTTTTTTTTTTTTTCAAAACGTATAGTAATGAAGCAACAAAATACTCGAGACGTATTTTAATAAAATCTCAAATTAACATCGGAATCTTGTGGAAGCAGTACAAAGGTACAAGATCGAGATTGCGAGTTGTGGTACATCCTGTACCATCTTGGTCAATAGAATACCGGCGATCGTTTCTTTTTTTACGATACGCGGATCAAGGCGTGCGCCCGTATACGTGAGGTTGTTTCGCGATCGAGTACGTGACGCGGTCGAAGTTTCCGTCCACCGACTTGCGAAGAAAGTGCCGGCGCATATCGAACTATTAGCACAGCGGGGTAGCTCGTGTGGCCGCTATCACCTTCGCACTTTACCGCCAGGTAACGCCTAACTTTTTCTTGCCGGCGACGGAATTAACGAATGTTTGAACTCGGATAAAAAGTTATGTCTCTACATCATCTTACAACTTTATCTGTCATTTTTTTATTTTAAAATGCAAGAGTCGACTTACGATATTCTTCGCTTACGAGTTCTGAGATGATCTCTCTGAGCTCTCTTCTTTTCTCTTTTTTCCTGTCGTCTAAATTATTTAAGATTGTGGAAAATCGATATGTTGTTTCGGATTTTTCTCGCCTGAGAACATTCCATGCTATCGTTGATCTTGGAAGAAGAATGCATCCTGATGAGTCGATTGGTTGAGGTGAACGGCAATTAAAAAGGACCGCCGGTCTCGAAATCTAAGCGCGACTTGACCGTATTAATCACACGCGCCACCTAATTCTCGACGTCGATATCAATCTTCGGCGAAGCAGTTTCTCTCACATTGTTGTTCTCGTTCGCGCGCTGAACCCGTAGATTGATGGCTACCGAATTCGGGCTTTGGTCGGTAGGCAGACTCTATCGTTTCTACACGATGTCGTAAGCGTCTTTCGCGAGAGAAAGAGGCGGAGATGAATGATCACGAAGATTAGTGATCCATTTGGGAGGGACATTGCTTCTGCGCGAGTCTTTGTCGGTCTATTTTTCTCCGTTCACTTTAAGCTCGCCCGAGATTTTCGGTACCGCACGATAGCGGATTTAATACACGGACGTCAGATATAGCTCATATTATATATTGTGTCAGCTTTACATAATATGACGACATTTTAACATATTATTATTAACGAAAGTTAAAAATACATAATGCTGATTATATTACTTAAGAATACTCACAGATAATTACATTGCAAGTATCTATTATAAACGTGAGTATCTAAATAAACGTGATTGTGAACTTGAAAAAAGTTGATACAAATATTGTTACTTTAATTAAAAAATACATTTTAACAAGCAGTGAAAATAAATGTATAATTTTACCATAACAATTTTTTTTTAGAAAATAATAATAAGAATAAATTATATAACGATAATATGACTTTTATATCTTAATGGAAAAATGTAAAGCGGATTAAACCTTAAAAAAAATCATATCAGATTGTTTTGTATGGTTATTGCAATCTTTAAAGTTTGTACAAAGTTTAATATTTTTAATGATACGAGTTGCGTTTCAAAGAAGCGCAAAAGTTCTTTGTTCGCGAAGAAAAAGTCTATTTGATCGCATCGGCTTTTTGAAGCAGTGACACAATCGTTTTGTTCGGTGAACGAAGCTCGTGCGGGATCGAGAGCAAACGGCATAGGAGGAAAATGGTAACGAAAAGAAACGACCCACGACGCGAATAACTAGAAAACTTTAAAAGTCTTCGGTTCAACGGGTTCTTATACCATAGTATTACTGCTTTTGACCAAAGAGATATTACTTTTGCAACTGAAGTCTTTTTATATCGTATTAAGAAGTGAATCCTCAAATCTTCTTAATAAATATAATGGCTTCTGAACTTCTGAATATTTAAGTCACCGATCTCGGAGATTTAACTAATTAAAAGTAAATAAAATCCAGAAGACACTGCTCTTTTGAAAAAAAAATAATAATAAATTAGTTTCGAGGTAGGCAGTTACAAGATCTCAGCGATCAATAAGCGGCTTAAGGATCCGAAGCGAATAACCACTCGCGCGTGGATCTCCCCCGAAGTTTGAAGACGCAATCAATTGAACATACGGATTTGGAGAAAAAAATGGGCGATCCTTTTTCATTCGGTAAACCGGGCTCGTACGAGGCCAGATGCGGAGATCACGCGTAGCGGAGAACAAGAAAGAGGGGCACCGTCGGGTAACTAGGAAACTTCGAAACTTCGCACCCCCTCCCTCCGACACCGAGAAGATCTCTTACTTACAGCTGAAGGCTTTACGTTTTCTGGTCGACGAAAAATAACTTTTAGCGCGAAAGGAATGTCGCGGGAGGAAAGACAAACCATCCGGCGGAAACAGAATGGGTATCGGAGAGGGATCCTTCACGGGGGCTTCTTCGCTCTCGGGACTCGCGCCAAGGAGTTTCGAGTTTCGCAAAGTCGTAGCTCGTTTCAGCCCCGGAGTTCGGGAAAGAAGGAAGGAATGTGAGAAGTTTCGGCGGATCGGTACGCTGTTCTGTGCTCCCATGCACGCCAGCGAAACAAGGGGGCACGACGTAAGAAAATAATTGGATAAACAGCGCACTGAGTTATCGACGATATGAAATATTTCACGGTCGTCTGGGACAAAGAAGAACTATATCCCAAGTAAAGTTACAATGTAGTGACATAAAAGCTCTCCTTTTTTTTTTTTTTTTTTAGAGAGAAAGGGGTGCTGCCTCACACTCGTGAGATAATAATCTTGCGTTTTTTCCGTATTCTTATAAATGTGTCTTGTATAGTTTATTTAGATAACGTTAAAGAAAATAATTGGATAAACTTAAAAGATCTTTGTGCAAGTAAGTATGTTCACCAATCACCAATATAAGTAATATATAAAATTACTAGACTACTTAATAATTAAAGTAATACTTAAATAAGACGTTAACTTGAAAGCTTGTCATTTTGATGGTTTCTTTATTTTATCTAAGGAGAAAATATAAAAGTAGAGAAAGTTTTGCTGCAATAAACGAATATAGCTGAGTATTGATCTCTATGCTAAGCATACTTTCTCTTTGCGTTACATATTTATGTACTGATTCAGAAAAGAACAAAAAAGTCTTGTTCAAGAATCCGAGATTGTAAATGGCTAATATAAACGATTCATTCCCATAACTTATATTTAAACGGCTAATAAATAAGAAGAAAAACGGTTGAATGCAAAAGTAAAAACCGCAAACGCGCGGTTTTGCGAGTCGCGCGCGAGACCGCTGTTTGGATTAATGCATTCTACCATGATAATTTGTATAGAAGGTCTCTGCGAAGTCTGGTTATAAGCAGCACCTGATTTCGCAAATCATTCGTACGTGCCGCGATTAGCCGCGATAATCGGACATTATTGAAGGTTCGGCGGAAAATTAGGTGTCAGAGATGAAGGAGTGCCGTTATGCACACGCGCGCAACGTGTCGACGAGAGAAAAATGAACTTTCTACCGCGCCGATAGAGATAGGTGTTGCTGGATAATTAGGGTATTTTGCAATTCTCCCGGTTTCATTTTATGCGCGGCGCGTCGCGTCGCGCGCGCCGCGAAAAAGATGAAAATGATGTAACTGATACACAGGTGCGGTATTAAAACGAACCCGTCTGGTGCATCGCGCTGTAATATAGTGTGATATCACGTGCGCTTTGCATATTACACGACTCCGACAAGAATTACGTTCGCGACGAATGGATATTTCGTTGCTGTGTGTGTATATATACACTTTAAATTCGTATGTCGTCCTACGTTACATATTGCTACCAGTTTTTACGACTTTATAACTTTGCGAAATTTGAAAACTTGTGTTTGTTGTCCAATGAATATTACACATTTTTCAAACCATGACAAGAGTACATCGTGAAAATTGCGTGCGTATAATTTCTCTTACACATTGAATACGTATTGAATAAAAACAAATGTGCCTTTCTTTGCCAAAAGGTTCCGTGTAACGCCGTCCACGTTTATATTCCCCCCTGCGGACGCGAACAAATTTTATTCAAGGAATTTTCCAATCACCCCAATCGGATATTACGGGACGGGCCAATTTGCGCGGGGCCAGATTCCGGCAGATCGTAATTCCGCTGATATACAAATTCTCACGAGCGATCGCGTCGCCGAGATACGCCGCTCGCTCTCGGGAAGAGCGTTTCCATTACCCGAAAGAACGTGCGAGCGAAGAATTAAACGCCGCTTAATCGTCCGTGAAGCCGAGATTAAGTGCCCTGACAAAGGGCGTCGATTCACGTCATTACATGGCGGACGCGGGCGCGGCGGGCGGGGTGGGGCGACCAAATTTGGTCGATCCCTCCGGTCCTCTCGCGACGGGATTCGAATATGGAAGAAGGGTTCCCTCCTTCGCGAGAGCGACCTGCACGACCTTCGGCCATTTCTTATCTTTACACGTGCACTGAGAAAAAAATACTTGAAAATTTATTTGTAGGATATAAGGTTTATTTTACAGAAATAAATCTCTTATTTAAATACGGCGAAATAAAGTTTTATTTCTAGTAAATAAACCATATATTTAATTTTTGAAATAAGTATTATTTATTACAAATAATTGTTTATTTCTTCGGCATGAGTTGTTTAACTGTAAATATTAAACTTTCTTTAATTTTTATAAATCAATATATTTCTGACAAGTAAATTAAATTTCACTAGATAACTATATATTATTTCCTCTCACAATTTAATTGTGAAGAAATCTTAGACACATTATACTTATGTGACGACCTACGTCACTCACAAAACACATCCGCGCATTTTTAACTTGGCGGAATCATATGTACTAGCATCTAGTTAGCAACGATGTTGTTATTCTCGCCTCGCAAGGAGTCTGTTTATATATTATGGCTGAATGTATTTTAAATACGAGCAACGCTTTCTATCATGCGCCGCCTAACGATGTCGTCGCGAATTAGTTGCTGGTATATATAATTCCGCCGTGTTAAAAATGCACGGATGTGTTCTGTAAGTGGCATAGATCGCCACAATTTACAACAATGGACAAGATTCTAATAAGTAAATTTGCAATATAAGATATTACTCATTAGAGCAAAGTGACGCCTTTCAATGTTAACACGTTAAAAACATTGATCCTCAGCCAACAAAGCAGAAAAGCAAAAGTTTATCTGTATATTGACAGCCGTCTTACTTTGCTTTAATGAGTAAGATATTATGTTGCAAACTTATTTATTAGATTCCGGCTTTATCGTTGTAAAGAACTTGTTCACACGAAGCGTTTTCTGCCGCGCGATTGCTGCCACGCGTTAAACGTTTGCACGAGACGTGCACTGTCGCGAGGCGAGGTGCGACAACGCACGCGTGTACGCGAGTCGACGACGAGCGTCTATACGATACGCGCTTTGCGGCATTTTAGATCTATATACGAAATTCGCCGTCGCGCGTACGCCGTTCCGCGGGTATGCACGCGTTCTTGCACTTTGTCTCGCGATAACGTGCGACTCATGCGAACGTTGACACACGGCGGCAATCGCGCGGCATCCGCGAGACAGAAACGCCTCGTGTGAACAGGCTCTAAATGTATAATGTGTCTTTCACTTTTCGAACTAACAATTCAACTTAAAACACTGTACACTCAACATAAATCACAGACAGTCACCACGACAACGCACCGCGCCACGACCACCACTAGTCCGCCATATTGCACGATGTGAATCAGTAAGCTAGAAATCTAAGTTTAATCCAAACAAGTGAGCATTTGTTTCCAAGACGTAAATTTAGTTTCCGGAAATAAATGTCAATTTCTATAAATCCTATTCTATTATAACCAAGTATTTTGTTGCTATAAAAAAATGTAAGTTTGCCGCAAGTAGATTTATTTTTCCAGCTATAAATAAATAAAATTTTTTTTACAATTAATAAGAAAAATTAGGCATATTTCACAGAAATGTATATTCTGTCATCATAATCAAATTTTTTTATAGCCAACAAATATCGAAGAAAATATCACAAATAACATTTGTTTCTGAATATTTCGACTTTTTTCTCTCAGTGTGGAAGTTCGCCGTGGGTGTCCAATAAATTGGTCGAGTGGGCGGTGGCGCATTGTCTCGAACAGATTGACCGCTTAATCACGCACCCGCAGAAGAATAATTCAAGATGGTAGGTAGGTGACTCGATAGGTATATGTAGGTAGATCGTTTTTCCTACAAAGAGCCGAAGGATCGAGGTAGGATTAATCGGCCGCACTTCGTCGTCGCTTATCTATATATGTATACAATGGAATCGCGACACTTTTGCTTTCCCTCGAATCCTTCAGCATTCTAACGATAATAAATCCACCATGGGCAAAATAAAAACGTCATAAATTCAGTAACGAATATAAGCTGATACCGAAAGAAGTGCGTAGTCGCACGTCACTCTTTTGTATCAAATATTTTTTGTCGAATCTTCAAAATTCTATTCTTTCGGAAAACGTGTCTTTCAAAGGATTGTATCATTCTTAACCCGTACTCTATTGAATATAAAGTTACTCTATATGTGGTACATAAAACAGTCATAAAATGCAGCAGTTTTTTGCTTTGATTTTTTACCCTTGCAATATAAAGAAGATATACGATATGATCTTTAAAAACTAATATGACTATCCGTTGAATCTCGAGTGACCAGCCACCATCAGGCAAGGGTTAAAATAGAAGTTACTTGAAATGAGATGCAAAGCAAGATCCTATCGTTTATTTAGTATTCTATCCTCGACTCTACTTTCGCCGTTTGGTTTTTTTTTCCGAACGACGAGAGATCTCGCAACGCAATCTAGGATTCGCAATCACGACTGGTCCGGCTATCGGCGACGGTAAACAGTGGCCTTTCCGGTCTCCTTCTCGTTACATTGCTAGGACCCTGAAGGGATCCCAGGAGAGCAGCACGTAGACGAGAAAAAATAAACAAAGCTCTACTTCTCATTCTCCCCCGCGAGCGCTCCGGGACCGGGCCCGAAAACGTTAACTGTTTATTTTCTCACCTCGCTGCGGTGCTCTTCGGCAATCGAAACGTTTCTCGTAATATATTTCACGGCCCGCTTCTCGTCGTGACGCATCGGAAGAGTAATTCCTTCCTGAGTATTACTCATTGAGACGTCCGCTCGAGAAGCTGCGAGCCGAAGAGTGGTCCTCACAGAGGTAGTTTTAAGCATCGACGACGTATTCTGTAATCCTAGAGATTTCGAAAGCTAACCGAGCAAAGCTGTTTGAAATAGAAGAGCCATTGACAATTAGGGAAACTGATTTTAAATAAATAGATATATTTTATCTATTCTTCTAAAAATAGTACATCTGTATATTATAAATATGTATTTGTATATGATCAATTTAAGAATTGAGTATTAAATTTAAATAACGTTAAGGTATGCTACCTGAAAAAATATGAAAACAATATCTTCAATATCATGGTTTCATAATTCTTGGAAATTATATAATTATATGAATGTAATTTATGATTTTCTCAAAATTTTGAAGAATGTTACGTGATTTGTCTACATTATTTTGAATCTCAATCGTCAATTACTTTCAATTTGAGAAATTATTTTAAATTAACGAAAGAATGCTTTTTTCAGTATTAATTATCGTTAATTGCTATATCACGAGATGAAACGTAGATCTCATGTAACATTTTTGAAACGAGATCCATGTGCATTCCAGAGATCTGATGGGAATGAGATTAGAAGTGATGTGTCCAGTAGTGTTAATAGCGATAATGATTGTCGGCAAAGTCTAACTTATATGCACCTTCGTCATCAAGAATGCTCGTGTGCGCGGGGATACAATTCGACACGTCGATGTCGGCCGGTTGCGCATACTTCTTCGTGTACGTGTGCATGTGTACCGTCACGAGAGAATGGTGTGACCGGGTGATACGGCGCGATACGAGAAGCTCGCGAGGCGTAGGTGCCGGTTACGGGCGACGATAAGATCGGGGACCGGCATTCCTGAGCCTATCGGCCATTAATAATCGAAGCACCTCGAGAGAGATCGAATGCGAAATTGTCGGGCGAGGAGAGGGACGAAAAGTCCCTCTCGCAGATGGACAGAAACAGACGGTAATCCGCCTTATCGCCGATCGAGATCGAGCAGAATAATTTCGGCGAAAAGAAGGGAGGAGCAAGGAATCTAAATGGACGATATAATGTAGCGAGCGATCGAGAACGTGTGATTGAGGTTTTGTGGCCTCTCGCACGATATAAACGTTAAAGATGCATAATAACATTTATTTCAGCGTATCCAGATACGATAATATGCTACACTGTTAAATATTAAAAAATGAAATTTAAACCAGTATCCTGAGTTAAATAACATTTTTATACTTTTAACAATCATGTGTGTGTCGAAATTTATTATTTTAACACAAAACAGTATTTTAACTCCATTGGTTTAGTGAAATTAACATTGTTTTAGTAAATTTTAGTTAATTAACGACATATTGAGTAGGAGCATTGGTGATCTAGGAGTGATTACAAATGATTCAAATTGAGTATAATTTGACACTACGAATTTAACAGTAGAAAAATGTCAGGAGAAAAAATTACAAATACGTTTGTAATACTCGTTTATTTTAAATTTTTGGGAATAATTTTTTAATTATAATAATTTTGGAAGTAAGAAGCTTTGAAGGGGATGTCGTGAAGTTATTGTATTTTCTCCTAATTATATTAATATGTACATAATGCTCCGAATGATTTATTTAAATTTACCTATTTACTAGCTAGTTCAGAAATTAATCGAAAGTTTATTTAAACGTTTTATCGTGCAACTGATTAGAATTAAGTGACCGAAACTTTCGTACTAAATATATATATATATATGCACTGAGACTTTTTTTGAATATTTTAATCTTGCAATAAAATAAATTTTTTTCGAAAATTTCCAATTTTTATACAGATATATTCCTTAATGTTTTCTTGGTTAATGGTGTTTACGTTAGCATCCAGTCGCTAAATTATGTATGAGCTATCTAACATGGACAATCGAGATGAGAAGATAACTTTGTAAATTAGAGTATCCAGTCGCAGATCGTCGAAGTCGCGATGACGTGGGCAACGATGACTACAGAATCAGCAACGGGACACTAGGCTCGGTTACCATTCAATGAGGTCTTGTTGCGCGGGGCAAAAATAACGGATGAGAGGAAGCATTCATGGTTCAACGAGGATAACAAGGACATTATGCCTCTGCTAAATACTCCTCTAGTTGCCTATGCGTTTTTGCGAGGCGCGCGTGCAACCGTCTGGCATTCAATTTTTCTTCAGTCGTAAACGGAATGTTGAGAGAAGACTAATCAGTTTGATATTATCCGTGTCCAAAGATCTGAGAAACATCGATTCTGACAGCGCAAACTTTTAGACTAACTATTTATTGAATGAGGAATCGTATTCTCGATTTGTGTGTTCTCTACTCTCTAATAATATTTACTTTATATCTTTTATTACTATATTCACGTGTTAAATACTTAATGTGATATTTAATAACTATAACAACTGCACGTGGTCTGAAATACCATAATTATAGACATGATTAATGTCATATATAAGTACGCATTGCGAAATTCTATTCTCCAGAGTAAAATACACGGCAGTGCCGCGCTGGGTTGACAGAACAATAGCACTCGGGGCGCGATAACAACGATAACGACAACCCTTGCCGCGGTGAGCACGAGTCGCACCAACTGTTCCTCGCCATCTATCAAGCTTCCTCGACGTCGTAACTCGCCAAATTGGCCACCACGTAACCGTCTCTGTAAAATATCTACCACTCTGTTACACACCGTCCGCAAACGTCACCGATGAAATTCTAAATCGGTCGAAGCTGCCCTCGGGGGCACCTCAAACAATACCAGACGATAATGGTGAAAGAGAAAACTGTTCAGGAAAGAAACTTCAGTGTCAAGTGCCGTTGAAATTAGATGCTTTCGTTATGTATTTAAGTGTACCTATGTAATAATATACAGATTAATACTGCTCGAGAAGTATCTTTACAATTATAGATATAAGAAGAAACCATAAATTAATATTCGCGAAAATCATTTGTTAAACAGAATTATGCGTTTTATCGTACGCAGCAAAAGTCTTAATTAGACGAATAAATGACTTGCCTCAAGCAGATTAAATATTTATTTTGTAGCATCGTTTGTTTTAGCAGTTGAATTCCAAATTCAGGCACGAATGATATTAAATTTCGAATTCTTTCAGTTTGTAGAAATACGGGTATACAAAAAATTTCAATTTACAAATTGTTCAGTTTGTAGACGTATATTCAACAAAAATCTAATTTACAAATTGTTCACTATCTCTTTTATGTCTTCATTATAGAATCATCCACATCATATTTTATTGTTTTTTCTACTTTCTATTATTATCTAAATCAAACATAAAGCGTATATTTTTTTAAAATCCAGGTAGAGAATAGATACACTGATAAAGAATCGAGATTTGATTTGAGAGTTTATGTAGTTTCCGAACTTATATCCACGAAAGTAAACCTTTCATGTCTTTGTAAAAAAAACTCTATAATCGTCGGAAAAACACTTAATTATCTTTTGACATTAAGAAACTAATTAAGCTAATTATACTTTTTTGAATATCGTACATGCGAATACCTTGAGATAAAGCCTGATAACGCCCGGGATCTTCTAATGAAATTTGATCGCTCGCCTGGATCGCTCGCAAGGAACAAAACCCATCCAACTCAACTAGAACGACCGCTTCATCCTGGCGGATTATCGGACTGTCCAGATTTCGCTTGTCATCCGTCAAGCTTCCCTAAGACCGCGAAATTGGCCTTCGCGGAGTGCGCGCGATACACGAAGCGCAACAACGACACCGGAAGAAGCAGCCGGCGAGCGATGCAGACGCATACATGCATATTTACGCGCGTGCGATAGGCTCGTCCGCGCGAGAGTAGGCGTGGGCGCATAACATGAACGTCAGGACGACGGGACCACCCGTGCCCACGACCGAGGAAGAGTCTGCCGAGGAGCCTCGTGTACTCGTATTTGCTTTCGAGAAAATTGAATTCTTCGCATTGCGCAGAAGGCGCAGCAAGTTCGCAGATTGAAAGGAAAGAATTACGGGTCAAAAGGAGAGTGATAGGAAAAATGCTAAATGTTTTTAATTGATTA
>NW_020227452.1:0-3310 GCF_003070985.1 Temnothorax curvispinosus
GTATTTATTCAGTCTTTTATTTTTTTATTTCACAGGACTGAACTTTTAACACAAATAAATAAATAAATAACTGCACAAGCTTTACATATTAAGTGATATTTTTATGCAGATTTATTAACTGAGAAAACTATGGGTATGGGAATAAGTTTTAATCGTTTTTTATGTAGAAAAAAAGCATAGTTTGAATATGATGATATTAAATGATTTTATTCAAAATAGTTTCCATCTGAAGCGACGACCTTCGCCTATCTTTCAGGCAATAAACGGATTCCTTGAGCGAAGAATTCTATTTCTTTCGATGCGATCCAGTCATCGACCCATTTTTATATGCTGTCATTTGAAGTGAAGCGCTCTCCAGTAAGTGCCGACTGCATCGACCCGAACAAATGATAGTCTGAAGGGGCAATGTCTGGTGAATACGGCTGGTGGGGTAGGACCTCCCATTTCACCCCTTCGGCAATGCAAACGGATAAGGAACCAGAAACAAACGCTGATCCTAAAAGCAAGGTGCGCTCTTGGTTATTGGCATCTTTGCAATGCCGACCAGAAATCGGTGCACGGACCAACGTCAATGGTTTGCCGAAAAGCAAGTCGACCCCGGTGGGTCTGACGGTTAGCGGAGGAGCAGTGGAGTCTAGAGTGCCGGTGTCGAGGCAACAGGCGTTGACGTCCTAGCTGGTGCGGAAACCGGAAGGGTTGGTGCGGAACTGAAGAACTCGTCGAATTCCCTCGCCAGGAAGGAACGTGCGAGGCTTCAGGTGGTGTACAAGGCGCCGTTCTGGTTCAGCGTAAAGCTACGCAAGTCCGATAAAGTGGCGCAGGCACCGGCCAGAGCTGTAAATCATACGAATAGCAGAACGACGAAACTGCCGAGGACCGGGGTGCTTCTGCGAACGGTCAAGAGGAAAGATCGAGTTAGGATAGGCAGAGTACGACAAATCACTCCTACCGGCATCGGAAACAGCGGCGGTGATCTGCCGGAACCGGCCAACTCCGACTTGCATACCGTATCCTCCGATTTGGAAGTACTGCTATCCGAGAGCGAGTTTCTCTTCTCGGACACGTGATGGATGACCATGGATTTTGATATTGTTTAAGTTTATTTCGAATCGCTACGCGACTAAGTAGGTCTTGATAATTTCATCCCTTGTATCCGAGCGCGAGAATAAATAATACTTTAGGATGCGCGGGATGATAGATAGTTTCGCGTTGAATAGCTAGCTCGTGCGTGGAAAAATCCCGTCCGAGAACGTGGAAGGGAAAATTCGTTTAGTTGCCCGATTTATCGAACAATTTTGGTTCGTTTTTCTTTCAACTGTTCGCTCTATAAGCACACGTCGCAAAGACGTGACATTGATTTTCGTCATTCTTCCTTTCCGCATCTCTAGAGTGGAGCGATAGCGCGGCGACAGATTATACGTTTGCGAACGTTCGCGCTGTGATCAGCGATGAACGTTTCTCACGCGCGATTGCGATGAACGGAATTTGCGCTGACGAACGTATAAAATGTGTCGGCGCTAGTTTTTCAACGATCAAGCCAGTTTTCTTCTTCCAAAGAAAGGGGCCAAATCCATCGTTTAAAGTGCGACTGGTGTAAGCGCCGCAAATATATAAATATTGATCTACTCGTCTAATATTTCCCAGAACTATGCTATAAATGCAGATTACAATTCGTTTTCGATGGTAGCTTTAAATTTTCAGGGATCAGTGTGCAATATTAATCTCAAAATGCAAACGCGGTATTTTGGGACGTCGAAAGTAATTCTTTATCTTAAAGTCTCTTTACACTGTGCCTGTGCTGTTACTCTGTACCCTCTTTTCTGCCGCTTAGGGAAAATCACGTCTGAGAAATGGCGTAGTTTTCATTTAAATGGCGATATATTGGTCGTAAGAGGATGACAAAATTGCGTCGGCAGCCTTGATTGACCAACTTTTATTAGTCGCTCCCTTTGAGATTATAGCCCTAGTTATAATGTAGTCGTAACAGACACTACATTACGGTCGTTGCTATGATACGGCTATAAGATACTCTATATTTTAACCCTATCTGTAACATAGTTATTATATACTTTATATTATGGCCCTAGCTATAATATAGCTAAAATACATTATAAAATTGCGACATTATATCTTTAGCTATGATATAATTAACACGTAACTCTATATTATAGCCATTGCTATAATGTAACGTACTAGTTAAGGCTGTGGTATCGACGCAGAGGAACAAAACTTAATGTACCACGATCAGAGCTAATCTGACATTGATGGAAGAAACCGTAGAATGTCAGGCAAGTTCCGAACAGATCGTCGAGAGGGTCTCTTGTTTCTTCGCCGCCCGATCTGCCTGTAACGTTAAAATAACGTTATTATTCACTCGTGGTTCCTATTGTCGACAATTTCTAATCGCATCTCGTGAAGCTTCTTATCGGATATACTTTGCATCTTCAGTACATTCGTGAGAATCACGAAACGAGCCGACAACGGATATTGCTTATATTTTTAAAACTATACAAAATATTTTCAGTGACACCCATTACGCCGACTTTTGGCGATTTTCGTTGCTCGTGATTGTTAACGGTGGAGACGTGCTGTTTCTCCTATTTCATACTCGATCTTCAAATGTTGAAATCCAATATCTGGTGCTATCATTTGGTATACTTATGCCTCTTACATGTCTGACCGCATTTCTGAATGTAACTTTTATTTGTACATATGTTTTATCGCTCAGACATTCCTGTTCGCTCTGCAAAAGATAATTGATTAATTAGAATCGATAGATAATTGTTCTTTTATAATTAAATTTCTTTTGTCAAAGAAATTTCTGCAGAAAAATATCCATATAATCAAATTTACTGTACAATACTTAAAGTAGAAGAAAACATTTTTAATTTCAAAATTAAATTGAGGAGATACGGTTACCATTTGCTTCGTATTACAAGCGTTTTAAAATTCATACATTTACAAAATGGACTTCTATCGATTCTGCTTAATTGATGTTCTTTTGCAACGCATTGTCGAATGTATTTGCCGAGTTTAAGTTCCTTGCGCTCGCGGCACGTGCACTCGAGCTAAAAGCATATCTCGATACAGAGTATCGCGTGTTCGCGTTTCACGAGTCAGCTTCATGTGCATTCCCCTCGGGTGTGTCGCCGTGATCCCCCTGAACTGCCCACGATTTCACCCATGACGACAAACCGCGATAAGTCGGCTCGGTTAATCGTTATGAAATCAACTAAACTAGCTCTTATTAGCCAACACGTATGAGTACGGTTAATGCATCCTCTTTAAGATCCGTTTACGATCGCCGACT
>NW_020227453.1:0-1771 GCF_003070985.1 Temnothorax curvispinosus
CCATTGCCAGTTGAGAAGCATCAGAAAAGCCGTGAAATCCCACTGTCAATGTACTCCATGTGTTATACCACCGAGGTACTGAGATCTTGCGCAAGCTGGTGAGTTCCTTTCTGATGATGAGCCACCGTGATGAGAGCTGGGATGGCAGTGGTTCATCCCATTGGAGCTTATGAAGCCAAAGCTCCTGCAAGAGCATCTTCGCCTTGATCACGACTGGTGATGCAAAGCCTAGTGGATCGAATATCTGAGCCACTTCAGACAAAACGAGGCGTTTGGTGAGATGATCGGTATGCGACGAGATCCTTGTTGCGAATGCGAATGAATCTTCTTGAGGAAGCCATCGTAATCCGAGTATCTTGTTTGCGCAATCGTCAAATGTAATTTGTGAGCCCTGGTCTTTCTCTGCTTGAACCGCAGTGAGCACGTCTGGATGAGTCGCGTGCCACTTGGCTGAGGGAAAACCGCCCGCCATGCACAAGTTCTTCAGCTGCAATGCAATTTTGATTAACTGTTGGACAGTGTCAGCGCCTCCAAAGCTGTCGTCGACGTATCGACCTTGAAGGATGGACGGCACTGCAAGAGGAAAATTATGGCCTTCGTCCTTCACCAGTTGCAGCAGCGTTCGTACTGCCAAGAACGGGGCAGCCTTGGTGCCATACGTGACCGTGGTTAGATAATATGCCACTTTATTGAGCAGTTCGTCAAGCCAGAGAATCCGTTGTAAGTTCCAGTCATCTTCATGCACGTTGATCTGTCTATACATCTTGGTGATGTCCGTGGCAACTAGGTGTCGAAATTGTCGAATCCAGAGCAAGACATCGGTGACGTCTAAATGCAACTTGGCTCCCGTGTGCATGATATCATTAAGTGAGCGGCCAGATGTGGATGCGCTCGAGCCATTGAATACCACACGTAATTTCGTGGTTGCACTGTCTGGTTTGAGCACTCCGTGATGTGGCAAATAATATTGCGTCTGCTGACTGGAAACGGGTGAAGCTTTCTTCATGTGGTTGAGATCTCGATATTCTGTCATAAATTGATGATACAGACGTCGATAGTTTTCATCTCGGGAGAGTCTCCTTTGTAGACTTTGCAAACATCGATGCGTAGTGAGATACGAATCGCCAAGAGTATCAGGTGATGATTTTAGTAGAAGTCGAACTGTGTATCGACCTGTTGAATCCCGTGAAACAGTACTCTTGAAATGTTCGTCACATCTTTGCTCGTCAGGAGTAAGATCAAGATTGTTGCTCGCAGGCTCTTCTTCTTGTATCCAACATCTCGACAGTAACTCGTCGAGAGCATCTTCCCTCTCATGAATCGATGCATGATGCACTGCAGCAGGTGCCGATGATGATGTGTCGACCGTCCCGAGGACGAGCCATCCAAAGATTGAAAGCTGCGCAATTGGCATCAATGTATCCCGTTTGATGATGTTGGGCTTGATGATCTGCCCATATGAGTCAGCTCCAATGATAATATCCACTGGCCGAGGTGTCAAGGAAATCTGGATCGGCCAAGATCAACCTGGTGAGATGCGGCCATTCCTGTGGTGCAGCGTTGAAGGATGGCAGAATGTTTGTTAACGTCTGCAGAATGTGAGCTTGAATAATGACGTCTGTTCTTGAGTGAAGTGAGCGGAGCGTAAGCATTCAACTCCTTGAGTTTGCGTCGCCTTCTTCGCCACCAACTCCCGTGATGAGAATGACGGAATGATGACGAGTGATGTTGAGCTGGCGACCGAGAGATTCTGAAACAAAGGTAAGTTCTG
>NW_020227454.1:0-3615 GCF_003070985.1 Temnothorax curvispinosus
TTCACATTCTTTTAATTCTCTAAATAGTCAGATTTTTAAATCACATAAACACACAAAGTAAGAAAGCAATTAAAAAAAAGAAATCTATATACATCTGAATCTCTTGCTTATTATTAGCATCGTCAATACAATGATGTTTTTATTTTGTACATACATCTTTGGAACAAGAACGAGGATTGTGAGAAAAGGCTAAAAATAGGGAATTTGTTTGACTGGATGGAGTAAAAATAAGGAAATTTGATTGTATTGAATAACAATTCAATTATAATGAAAATCAAAATGCAGTTTTGATATTTAATTAATCGTTTTCTACATGTATTAATAAAACAAACTGAGTAGATATGATCTGTTCATATAATCTGAAAACATTTCTTTATTGCTGTATACAATTTTCATATTATCTATTTGATATAAATTATGTAAACTTTATCGATGTAAATTAGTCATTTTTTTATTTGTTCCTTCTAGAAATTAATTTTGGATGTCGTCGCCTCTACTACCAGAATTCCTAAAGCATCCTTACTTCTCACACGAGGATATGGCATGCTTCCTTGGCTGCACGAGATTGTCAACCACTTGGACATTTGTGAAGCAGAAATCAGAATCATTATTACCATAATTGAGAATTTGCTGAACACCCTAGATAATTCGGCGCAGGACATTAGTCATTACAAAACTCTGTTATTTAGTATTCTTTTGTTATTACGAGTGCATTCAAAGAATAGACATAAAGTCCGTGCTAGTTATATCTTCTTGAAATAATTATTCTCGAAAATATGTGTATATTCAAAATTTAAAAATGGAAATGGGAGATAAGTAAAGCACAGGAAATGTATAGAATAGTTAAATTAAGTTTTTAATAAATTCTGAAATAAATTTTTTTCTTTTTTTACTTAATTTTTTCGCCTTTTTTTAAACTTTTGTTTCTTACCACTACTTTACCCTAGGTATACACACCACCTATTTACACGTATTTTTCGCATACGTAGATACACTGGAAAGGACCTCGCTACTTTTTTCCATTATAACTCTCGAGAAAATTACCATATTTTTACTTTCTTTTTTTATTTCAATCGTAAATAAACTGAAAAATATGTACATTTATTCAGAATTAAAAATCATAATCACAGTATAACTAATAAACACGACGTGTTGAAAACTTGTATCATTCACCAATGGTAAAGTTTCCTACTTTACCTAAAGTCTCGGAAATACTCCTAGTATCGATATCTAGCGTTAACAACAGGATAAAAAGTAATAACGAAGACATCCTCATCAGTCATATCTGACATGTTATGTTGATGAGTTATTACTAATTTCACCGTTTCTAAATCTTGTAAACTGCGCGGATATTCATTTCCGTTTTTATCCCACACTTTTATTTGGGGCAAGGGTCTCTCACTGCATATATTCCTTAAAGCGTTAGCCGATATACGTATTTCTTCTATAGGAGTTGGATTTATTCTATCATTGAGCCTGCGCATAGCTAATTGAGCTTCTTCTGTTCGCAATGCCAAATCAGCGACAAAGTCTTGATCAGCTCGTGATAGGAAACCAGCTTTGTCTTTAGAATACTGTCTAGCATATTGCTCGACTGTTTGATAAGGATCATCCTCTGAATAGATCTTCATGGAGTGTCCTCTAGCATGACCTTTAACCGGATAACCTTTTTTGTAGTAATTACTTTCTCTGTTTTCTGATCTGTCCAGGATCGCTTTAGCATGGGCAGGCTCTGTACCTCTGTATCGAGCCCCGCCAATCATCAAGATCATCTTGTCGTTTCTCTCCAACTTGACCTTGTTTATCCATTTGGCCAAATTCTGAAAGTTGTTTTTCAGTTGTAGCACCGTCCATTTACGAAGTTTTAATGGATCCTGCCCAATTTGAAAGCCGATCACCGAAAAGAGACAACTGTTTAAATCAGTGATAACATTGTCGGGATCTTTGCGACCTCTTAAGGTCCAATGGCCTAGAGAAGGATTAGGAAAGTTTGGGCAAAAAATAGGATAAATGTACATGAATTTTTTGTATGTATAAAAATGTTGGTTTAAAAAAATTTTAATTATGTGCGTATATTGTGTAAGAGAAAAAAAATGGAGTGGCTGGTTTCATAAGGAAAACTATCCCTGCACAAAACGTCTTATTCAAAAATATTGTTTCGCATTCACGAGATTTTGTCATGAATTCTGCTTTGCAACAATTTCGGATTGGATCACGGGTCAATACTTTTCAGTGCGATACTGGGGAATAGAACGTGAAAATCTTGTATGCCTCTGAATCCAAAAACAATTAGCAAAAGAAGTGAATCCTTTTTAATGCAAGAATTCGCATTTGTTTGAAGGTTATCGATTGCGATTGAATTCGAGGAATAAGCTAAGAGAATTCTTTTTAATGCGTAAGCTCGTACTTATTTGTTAAAATTTTGCGTTTCAACACCGCAGCCAGGCGCGTGGTGGGGATAGCGCATACAAGGAAAGAGCCGTGCACACTGTACATGCGCACACGTACACGGCTTTTTCCTTGTGTGCGCTACCCCCATCACACGCCTAGCAGCAGTAGCAGCAGTGCTGAAACGCAAGATTGGCTGGATCGGCATGCTTCGTGCTCGTGCTATGTATTCATTATCCCGTCCAATCCCGGATAAGATCCCGACCATTATTTATTAGGGATGCCATAAGAAAGGTTTTCTTATTTTTGTCTAATGAGGCCCTTGTAAGGATTTGATAAGAATGTTTTAACTTTATAAATACACTTTTTTCATAAATATATTTACGAACACAAAATTTCATAATGAGCCGGCACTGGTTTCTGACATTCACCCGACATTAAGAAATATTATATCATATATCCAATTCAAAATTTTATTACTCTTTTTAAACTAAAGTTTCTTAAGATAATTTTTGAAAAATTATATATTTGCGCTGGTTGTGACATATACATATAGACTATATATAACACTTACATCAAATTAAGAAGTAGTCTACCACGTAAGGCAGTTGGCTCACGATCCAGAGGTCATCCCGAGTTCGAATCCCACCAAGGTAAGTGTTTTTTTCAAATACGAGAAAATATTTATAATCATAGACTTCATCTTAAGAAACAAATAGTTATAAAATAGTAATAAAATTTCGAAAAAAATATTTTTTTATGCCGGGTGAATATAAATAACGGAATATTTTTTTTTAGTAAAAATGCGATCCAATACTTTTCAATGCGAAGCATCAACCACTGCTGTCTCACATTCAGCGCGGTAAAATTTTATGCGAACCAATACTTTTCAATCCCTTTCTTCGCATCAGAAAGCAGAATTTAAATTAATTTTTTTCAATCCGACATTTTATGCAATATGTTCTGCTAATTGCTCATTACATATCATATTAAACTGCGTATGATAAAACTATAGAAAAGGGAATTCAATTTGCTTCAAACTCCAATATCTTTAACATAGATTGTTAAAATCATGAATAATCTTCAAAAAGATTTTATTTACCTCTCATTGCTTATTAAAAAGTTATGAACAAAATGGAGCATGCAAAACATTCGCGTAAAATTGCAGCAGATTGATGATACCGACCACGTCCGTATTAAGTTTTGGTAGAGCTTGCAAATATAATA
>NW_020227455.1:0-1291 GCF_003070985.1 Temnothorax curvispinosus
GCACGCCACCCGGTGTTTCACGCGGGCGAGCGCTGCGGAACGCTCTCAACCTCCCGGCCATCGGACGCGGGCGAGCACAACCCGCGCCCCGGCTCCCAACAGTTCAAGTGGGCACGCCACCCGGTGTTTCACGCGGGCGAGCGCTGCGGAACGCTCTCGGCCTCCCGGCCATCGGACGCGGGCGGGAACAAATTTACGCCGACTCTCTCGCGTTGAGACGGATGCCGGCGGGTCGCGGCCATGGGGCCCCCCCTCGTCGAGATTGAGGTATTTTCTTTTTTGTTTCTTTTACTTAAAAATTAATAACGTGGGAGCGAGAGAGAGACCGCGCTGAGGGAAAGACAACGCAAACGAGACGCGGGCGAGTCGTGTGACGTCACGCGGACCGACGTGGCCGTTGGACGCGGACCCCCATCCTCCCGCGGCGCGCCGCCGATAAAATTCCAGTAGCCGAACGGCGCCCATCGCCTTTGTATACCCCGCGCCGATAAAGTGACGACCCCCCCTCCCCCTCCGGACCACCTTCGGCGTAAAACGCGGACACCCCCCCCTCGGCGGTACCCTTGTCAACGATACGTTTATTAACATTTAATAAACATGTCCCGACATGCTCGCCGACCACCCCCCCCTCCCCGCGGACCACCCGCGCCCTCGAGTCCCACTCCCTCCCCGCGGGCACCCTCGTCCTCGAGTCCCCCACCCCCCTCCCCGCGGACTCCCTCTCCCCGCTCCCCCCTTGCCTGCGGTACCCCCCGCCCCGCTACCCCGTTGCCCGCGGTACCCCCCCCGCCCCGTTCCCCTCTCGGAGCTCCCGGGGTAGATCTCTCAAAATAACACCTACTCTCTCTCTCAAAAATAACGCGAAACGGTACTCGACAATTAGCCCTGCTGTTCCCCGATACCTGTGGTCCGGGATTGCTGGTCGTTTACATCTCGTCCTTCCTTCCTTCACAATGTAACTCCTAGGGCCGCCGCCCTCGCTTATTCCCGGCGCAACGGGAAGGCCCTTGCCGTACGTCAGCCCACGCTCGCGATCGATCCAACAGTGCCGGGATCGTTTCCGCGGCTTCGACTCGCGGCCCTCTAGATCAGAGCGCTTCACCGCACCGGCGGATGGCGCCACGCCATCGATACGGGCCCTTCGGCCGCTTCTTCCTGAAAACTATAAACTCGGCAGTACGCGCGCAATACAAAGATGGGGATGGGAAAGACTGTGACTTGCACTCGGTGCAACGTCACAATATATATATTATATAATATATAAAATATCATATAAAATATGTCGAATATG
>NW_020227456.1:0-325 GCF_003070985.1 Temnothorax curvispinosus
TTTTTACATAATAAATAATACATATTACAAGTATATATAAAATAATTAAAAAAAAATAATAAGAAATAAAGTTAACAGCGCAGGTTTTAAACCTGAGTTTTTGCTATTATACTATGCGCGCACACGCACTATCTATCACGTACTACGTTTACGCAAGCGTTATTTCTGTAACTTATATGATAATCCTCCACGTAAACAGGGTTCTGTAGTAACTAATGATAATTCATCCCGCGTAAACGAGTTAATTATCGTAAATTACTACAAAAGTACAAGTATTACATGTAGTGACTTTTTTTTAAACAAAATCATACTGTATCAACGGAAA
>NW_020227456.1:425-3782 GCF_003070985.1 Temnothorax curvispinosus
TTAACCCTTAACATACACCCTGGGTCAAAATGACCCAGTAAAAAATTGTTTTGCATTATCTATCATTGAAACGCTGAAATCGGGATCTGTCGCGTCGTCTCTTGGTAGTTTTAACCTCTCTCTAGATGGTGGTACAGTCGCTGTAAGTCAGCAGGCGTCCGGCTGTGTCTGGCTGCCGTCTGCGTCAAACGTTCCGAAAATCACGGGTCATTTTTTGAAATGTTAGCTTTCGCGCGTATTTTTACCTTAAAGTATATAATCCAGAGAGTATGCAGTTAAATTTTCACGTAAAAATATTAAAAATTTAGAAAGTTATTGAATATTTCGTAAAAAACAATTTTTTGGTTTATAAACCATATTTTCAATTTTTGAACCATAAAGCTTTATTAATAACCCTTCACAAACAATCTCACATTTATTTTGAGTGTTGCAAGAATACACCCTTTTAATTTCAGCCAAAAAGAATTGATCCCCCGTTTGTGGTAATTACGCAAAGTAGCGCTGGGTCAAAATGACCCAGTGTGTATTTTATGTCTCAAACAGGTAATGTGTATGTTAAGGGTTGCGACGCTTTTTCCCCCGGTCTCGCAATCCGGTGGAGGGCTATCGAGGATTGGCAGCACGCACAACTAATTCCGACACCAAAAGATTGGGCGCCAGGTGCGACGGATCGCACCACCGTACACTAATATGTCTGACGCGATATTCCCGGCAATACCCCAGGGCGTAGGGCTCTTTCAGGGAATTCGGAGAGAGGCGTCACTCAATTAATCACACTCACAAGAAAATAAATAATAATAACAGAATATATTTGGTCAGATAATATCAATATAATCGGTCTGAGTTTCTCGTATTACCGCCAAAAAAGTCGGATAGGCTGACGCACAAATGCCGCAATAACGCAATAAGGGCACGCGGTAATGTCGAATCTTTCACACGGCAACGCAACATATAAACGCAGACGAACACACGAAGCTTGACCTACGAATTAAACAATTACGATTCCGACTCAGGTATCGCGGTACCTGGCTTCAAACTCACAACGAACTTACGCCACGAGGCCGACGAACCGACTCGCCGCACCTTCGGTTGCTCCTTCAACGTACACCCGGGCCACCTCGATTCCGCGCGACGCAAAAATTATGGGCGATCTCGCCGAGTCGACCACGCTGGCCGGCGATTGCCCCCGAACACGAAATAAGGACTTGTGTCGCGGACGATCCCGCGGCTTGCCACGCGAATCCCGAATTCTCTCGCAAGCACGGAGATTCCGCGGCCCCGCACCGATCCCGTCGATCTCTTCGTCCCGCCAAACCAATATTCGCTGTCCTCGAGGGCCCGGATACGTCACTCAAATACGAGGGCGAGTGCCCTTCAAATTACATGACCACTCGCGGCTCGCCGTTACCCGCACAACTCGCTCCCGTTATCGCCACGCCAGACCTCACTCTCATTATCACTCTCGTTAATATGGCCAAGACGCGACACGATTGCGAGCTTAAATAATATGGCCAAAACGCGACACGATTACGAACATAAACTCTATCACAATAAAACGCGACACGATTACGAATAACGCGATACGATTACTTACATTAATTCGACGAGAAGCTACATAAACGCGACACGATTACTTCGATTCACACATCTCAACGCCACACGACTGTCGGCCGTGGCGGTGCTCGCGGGGAGGGCGCAAATGGTCTCTACGCATTCGAGAGCTCACTCTCGGCAAGGCCCTGGCACTTTTTCCACACGACTCTACTTCAAGGCGAGCGCAAGGTATCGCACGCTCTAACGCGGTACACAGGTATCCTGCGTAACTCCGGTAACCAACGTGTGCCACGGGCCGATGCCTCGAGCGAACCCTCTTCTCTTAACGCGGGGACGCCAGAGTGGTGACCTTACAATCGTTGTCGTCCCTCCGGTCGTCCGGGCAGCTCGTTATCCAGGAGATGCTCCTCGCTCGTTAGCCGGCACGACAGTGTCGGAAACGATGGCCTGCCGGGATCGCGCCGGTTCCCCGCGCCTGCGCTGTGGCGTGTCGCTCGACCGGATTGCCGATCCTAGCGCTTCCTGCGCCTAGGCTGCACGTGCGCCGCTCCTTCCGGGGGCGCCACTCCATTCCAGGGCGCTCTCGTCGGCGCCTCAGCTTCTCGCGCGCCTCCCTTTCCGGCGGCGCCGCTGCAATCACCTCCGATTCGGCGCGGGCTTTTTGATTCAACCGGCTGTCCGGGCCGCGATGATCGGGTCGGCGTTCGGGGTCAGGCTGGCCGGGCCTCGGCCCCGTCTGCCGGCATCCCCCTCGAGGTGACCGCCCCAGGGCGGTACCTTTCCCTGGGCCGCTCCTCGGCACCCTTGTTCCACTGGCATTTCGCTCGGGGGTGATCTGGGGTCTTCCTGATTGTTATACTGCCGCTGTTACGACCGAGTGCGGGGTGAACTCCGGCCGGCGGCGCTCACGCACTTGCGGGGAGGTCCGGGCGATCCGACTTCCAGCCATGTCCCCTGGCCGTCTCCTCAATCCTCTGCCCTTCCTCGTTGCGGCTCCCGGCCGTTACAGATGGCGTCCGGTCACCACCGGCAATCCCTTCAAAACTTAATATCTAATTAGACCAATTAATATACGCAACCGCCCTCCTCTCGCTCTAACGAGGAGGCACCCCCGAATTCCCCTCGGCCGAGCCCGTCCGGGAAGGAGACGCGACTTGTCACGTCACAGGGTTAAGTCTCTATATTCTCTTTATTAATGATAAAAATATACTTACTACGAAACTTTTATCAACAATCTCTTGGATAATGCAACCATTGTTCCCAATTACTTTTCCTATTAACAGTCGTGGGACTTGTATAAACTCCTCGCTGTATTTCAACATAGATCAGCTTTCTTAACAACTTTATTCTGTAATTGAGAAAGAAATCTGATAAGCTCTATATACCAATCCAATATAATGCAACGAATATATATATACATTTTAGATAAAAAAAAACAATCAATAAACTTTTATAAAACAGTACTCTTCGAAATAATATAAGATGATAATAATTTTTATTATTACCTCTCCATATATCTTAAATGTACATGAATTTTCTTCTAACTCTATATTTGTAATATCATCAACTTTCCGCGCTTATTGAATATTTGTACCATAAGCACCAATAGCTAGTCCTATCAGATCTTCTCGAACATTAAATTATCGATATATCTAAAATAAAAAAAATTTTACATTGCACATCTCTTTACACAATATTATTCAAGATAAAGTTTCTCTCTTTCTCTCTCCCCCCTCCCTCCCCTCCTACTCTACTCTCTCCCTCCCTCTCTCTCTCCCTCCCCTCCATCCCTTCCTCCCTCCT
>NW_020227456.1:3882-7113 GCF_003070985.1 Temnothorax curvispinosus
CTCCCTCTCTCTCTCCCTCCCCTCCATCCCTTCCTCCCTCCTACCTCACACTCTTCCACTGTCCCACTCTCTCTTTCACCATAATACATACACATATATATATATATATTCTTATTTTATATTACACACACACACACACACACACACACACACACACACACACACGCGCGCGCGCGCGCGCGCACGCACATATATATGTGTTGAACTATAAACAAATATTTAGAAATATTTGTAGTATTAAATTTAATGAATTTTTCAGAACGAATCCTTGCAATTAGTACAAACGTGCGGGTTATGTGAAATGATCTGTGACCAACCAGACATCGCAAATCACCCTTGCTTGAAAAATTACAAGCAGTATACAACTGATCCTAATACGTTGTACTTTTATCCCTTATTAGGTAAATTATAGCTTTTATTATTATTAGAGTCCCTCTAATCAGAGTCTGGCCAACTTGCAGTTCTGGCAAAATTCTGTGAGAGAGAAGGATATAAGAAAGAAACAGAAAGCGATATACATATACATATCGGCTTATCCACTGATACCGCGATCTCAGATCCTAGGTTCACCCCGGTCTCTAATCACTCGATAGTTCTAATCACTGGTACCGGTTTATTTTTTTTTCTTCTTTCCTTCGAACTTTATCAAACCCGGAAAATCTCTGTCTCTCGAGAGTGGCGGAGATATCGACGTAATTCGATGGTGATCTCTCCGCCAAGATTTTTCGACACCGGGCCGATCACACGCGACTCTCGAGCACTTTCTTGCTCTTGCTCTTGCTTTTGCCAAGAAATGGCGAACCAATCAAAAGTTGCTACTGTATGGTCAGACTCTGATTAGAAGGACTCTAATTATTATTATTATATTTAAGGCTCTTGTCCTCGCTTCTATCTTTGTTATTTATTTCTTTAATATTTTATTGGTCTTACTTCTCATCATAACCTTAATATTTTATTTTATTTTATTTTTTTAGAATTTTTGACATGCTATTTCTCGCTTCTGACGTCATCCAAACAAGGATAGAAGCGGCGAGTAGGCAGGAGCCTTAAGATAAAGCAAGATGTTTTTAAATCATATTTTGCAGATGATGGAGTGACCATAGTCAGGAAAAGCAGAATGCCGAACAATGAAGAACAAGTGGTGGCAACGCGATTGTACGAGAGGAATATAAGTAATAATTTATATAGGCTGGTTTGCGCGCGCGCGGCTGGTTCTACATATAATCAGTCGTATGTCGGAGTTTGGATGTCGGAACGCAGCCGATGGTTCAATGAAAGAATTTCTCTTTTGAAAACGAATTTTCCTCATTGGACCAACAGCTACGTTCTGATATCCGACTTCGACATATGACTAATTGTAGAACCGGCCGTGAGAATCGTATAGAAATAATAATGTTAAACAATTTTTTTATTATTTATAATGTATTTTAATTTTATATTATAAATTCCATTAAGTCGAAACGGGAAGAAGTATTGTCTGAAGTGCAAAATGCTTTATTAAAGAAGCCCCAAAGAAATTCAAATGAGTAAGGGCCAGGCTGAATCACGACGATGAAGAAACTCTTCTTTTGGAGGTCCAGTTACGAGAGGCTCTTTGGAACTATAAACTTCCGCTAATACAACGAAACGCAAGAATCACGAAAAATTTGTGGCAGGAAGTGGCAAATGCCTTGAACGGAAAAATTACGGCCGACGAAGCAAAAGCAAAATTTAAAAGCCTTCACGACACTTATCGACGAATAATCAGATCGGAAGCTTGCGCCAGTGGATCTGCCAGAAAAGATAGTGGAAAAAAGTGGGCTCATTATGATTCAATGGAATTTATGCGAGATTCTTGCATGCTTGCTGAAAACGTAAGAATTATATATTTTATATAAATGTTAAAGCTATTATATTTAGTATAATCTATAATAAAATAATTTTAATTTCTATAGCACAGTGAGTAGCATCGAAGACCCAATGGACAATTTTGGAGATAATGACGAAAACGCAGAAAACATTGAACCAAGTATGTATTAATAAAAAAATATTCCGTGGTATTGTGTGTACAAGTATTAAAAGAAAATAGTTAATGTTCATAATGTTTTTTTTTAGATCATGGGCCTCGGAACAAAAAAAGAAGAGGCGATCCTGAGGCGTGTACCAACGCCATAGAACGAATTGCAAGTGCAATATGTGACAATAACGACGTGCCTATTGATCTTCCGCCTCCTCCAGTTATAGACGAAGTTGATTCTTTCTTGTCGATGTTAGGGTGCCAGTTGCGAGAACTAGTATTACGTAAACGACGAGAGATAATGAAAATAATTTTGGATGTAACATACGATGCTTTGACAGAACAGTGAATAATATCTATGCTTCTATTCATTAATATAGTTTGTAATGTAATAATAATTTTGGTTTGGGAATAAAATACTATTAAATGTTATATTGTTTTTTATTTTAAAAGAATCAAATTTAAATATGTTATTAATGTAATAAATTATCATAAAAACAGATTGAATGACACATAAATATGTAAACAATGCAAATTAATAATTAAGTTAAATGTCAGTTGACAATTTGAATAGAGATAAAATATGATGGTCATATGTACAAATATTAATAATGGTCGAATTGCCACGGTACAGCTCCTTCACTGTTGAAATATCTGCAGAATTCTTCTCAAATTTCTCTAGCTCGACGACTACTATTATTAGTACCGCATTTATTTATGTCACGAAGTCCACTATTTTCAATGCATTTTCTCCAAGAACCAAGAATTAAACCATTTGGACCATCTTGATCAACCATTGATGGAGGAACATATTGATTCTCACCAATATCTTGTAAGCGCAGCCAATTATGGAGACATACTATTGCTTGAACTATTTTCATTATTTTTTCAATAGTACAAATGATTGGTCGCTTCAAAATTCTCCATCTACTCACTAGAGTGCCAAAAGTGTTTTCAATTGTCCTTCTAACACGACTGAGACGATAATTGAAAATTGTTCGATCTTCATTTAAATATTCTCTTCCTGGATAAGGTCGAAGTAAATAATCCGATAGTTGAAAAGCTTCATCGCCCACAAGAATATAAGGCAAAGGTTGTCCATCCGAAGTAATAGGTTCTGGTTCCGGTAAATTCATTCGTTTATGATGAAATGATTGACCAATCAAGGAATCCTTAAAAATACCACCATCACTGCGTCGACCATAAGCTCCAATGTCCACGAATGTAAAAATATA
>NW_020227457.1:0-1922 GCF_003070985.1 Temnothorax curvispinosus
CGCTCCACCTGACGATCCATATGCCCCTTGCGTCAACATTTTTCTCAATTCTTCTATTTCCTGTTTAATGCCTCCTACCTCCTCACGGACTATTTCTTTTATCATTGACTTGATCTCCTTTTTACATGCTGCCTCATCTTTTAATTCTTTCACTGTTTTTACAAGCCAATCTATTTTTCTATCAATATCACTCGCGACTGCTACTTTATTCCCACTGCTTGGCGCCGGACTCATTTTTGCAGGTGCCGTTGCTCTTTCTGCTGCTGCCACTGCTTTATTTATATCAGCTACTTTATCACCATCACTAATAATGAATTTCTCGAATGGGCCAGGACACGACACCAACTCGCGGTTTCTATCATAAATTTTGTGCTTAGATACACAACCTGGATGGTAGAAAAGCTTGGCACAGGACTTGCATGCTATCACCTCCGTTTTTATCGCCTTCTTACATGCCGAGCATCGATACTCGGCGTATTCCTCGTTCATTCTGCTAATATCCGCAGAGACAGTTAATTGACTCGTCACTTTAACACGTCACTTTCACACGTCAGCGTTTTATGTTCGCCGTCGATGTCTACCTGTCGTACGAGGTTTCGATGACCTCTGAACGAAATGCAGTTCTCGTGTCTATGTATCAACATATTCCGGCTAGATAACACTCATGGCTACCCCCGGTCTATGCAGATATTCGTTACACAACTTTTTAACACTCTCCCTCACTTCTAAACCACTCAAAAATTAACACTTTTACGGAGCGATGTTTCACACGTCTGCTTCTGCTGAGAGAGAGAGAGAGAGAGGGAGAGAGAGAGAGAGAGAGAGAGAGAGAGAGAAATTGATTGATTAAATTTATTTATGCCCAAACATTTGCTAAAGGGCAAGATATAAATTGCAGATACATAATTAACAAGAGAAGCAATAAGTGCACTACAATGGCTCGTTCAGTGCATTTCATACTTAAACTAACAAATGCAGACATCATGTTAATCCACTGACATAATATAACCTTAAACTAATATTACAACATATATATGTATAACACAGCCACTAACTTATATGACTAGGTAGTGGTGTCATCACACCACCAAATCTTAACCCATAAACCAAAAGCGAAGCTTTAACCAGATTCAGATGCAAACAAATGCAAGCGGAGGAGGTTTTTGAAGACCGGAAGAGAGGACGCGGATGTTATATTATTAGGAAGCGAGTGCCAAAAACGTATTGCAGAGAGACGAAAAGAGTTCCAATAAGTTGTTGTTCTACATGTCGGTATATGAAAGGTCCGTGACGAGCTGGGAAGGCGATCTGATCTAAGCGACGAATCAGGTGAAGTGAAAAGCTCACTCAGGTAGTTTGGAGATTGTAGGAACAAGATGCGATAAACCTGACAGCCGAGAAAATACAATCTCCTATTCTCAACCAAGAGCCATCCGAGTCGACGCCTATAGGGCGTAATATGTTCATCGCGCTTGAGATTAAATATGTAACGTATACAGCAATTCACAAGTCTCTGCAACTTTATATTTAACTCATTACTCAAGCCATTATAGACGAGGCAACAATAGTCAACATGTGGTATGATCAACGTCGCAACTAGTTTAATTCGTAGTTCAGTGGAAAGGGAGTTCTTGTTAAATTTTAAACTGTACAACGCATGGTGCACTTTCTGCGATACATGCGAAATATGCTTCTTCCAAGACAGAGTGGGTGTGAAAGTAACACCTAAGTTTCTTACTTCACTAACAAACGGGATAGGTACACTGTTTACCATAATGGGAGGTAAAAGACTAAGATCAATATTTCTTACATAAGCATTACTGCCACAGATCACCACCTTAGATTTAGCCGGATTAAGTTTCAGTCCGTTAGATTCCGCATAATCATAGATAGCATTTGCATCTTTTGAGATTAACTCTAAT
>NW_020227458.1:0-1655 GCF_003070985.1 Temnothorax curvispinosus
GGTAGAAAAGACTGAAGAATGTAATAGACGTAGAAAAGTTGCCAAGAATATAATAAAACTATAAATAGCCCGATATATATTTCAAAATTTGCCACACATATTTCACATATAAAAAAAGTTATAGACCTTTGATCGTATATTAAAATGGATCTAATCAATCAAATCATAAAGACGTATATGTATATGAAATAGGGGTAGAAAAAATCTTTTCTATCTTTATTGGTCTTTCTATCCCTAAAATACGAAAAAGGATTTACAAATTATTAAGCATGGTTTTGAAGATAAAATATTTACGTTGACGCAAATATGCATGTACGCACGCACACACACCCCTATATACATTCGCCCGCGTGCGCACACAAACAAAAACACACACACACAAACACATATACACACACACATACACTCCGTCACAAACACAAATACGCTTTAAGAAGTATAGGTGACGTTGATAAAAATAAATGTTTATTTTCAACTACATATATATATATAATTCTTTAAGGCCGGTAATTATAGTCGGGTCTTATTCAAAATAATGCGTTCATCTAAAAATCAAGTTACACGTGCGATAACTGGACAGTTGGTCACAATTAGCACTATAATAATGAATCCATTTGGGGAAAGTAAACGTTTCTTTTATGCTTTAGCAGTACTTTCCACGTTCTCAGCTGTGATTGGATGACTTACAAACCATGGTGAAACTGTCCAACTATCGCACGTGTAACTTGATTTTTAGATGAAATCATTATTTGCCAAACGTTTAAAACATTACAGACGTGTTTCTAAAATAATTTTACGTTGATTTAAAAAAAAAAAAAACACGTGGTTTTAAAATTATGTCTGCTAACTATACGCTCAATTAATTTTTATTAATTATAAATAAACTATTATTTCCTAAACTATGAAACTATATTCCTAAACTTGCCCAAACACGTCCCAAACTATTAAAATAATCAATAATAAGAAATATCAAATTTGTCTGCTAAGTATATCGAGGTAATAGTTCAACCATCTTTTACAACACATTTTACAACCGCAGTACCGGTTTACAACCACGCCGTACAACATCAGAGGGCCTAAGCAGAATGGCTGTCTTATAACCTTAAGGCAGTGTTTTATGCCTTAAGTCTTTGTCTTATGTAACGCACAATACTGTGTTAATATTTCCTGTCTTGTGTAGTATACGCGACGTATAACTACAGTCGCGAGTTGTAGAATTTTTATACAAAGCAAATATTGTTAAAATGGATTTTTGTTTATTATCTTATTTACTTATTTTGTTACAAAATTGGTGGTCGTCCACAGAGTAGAGCACATACTTTAATTCTGTGCAAGATTTTTTCAAATCCATAAAGCCAATAAAAAATAAAGCGAAAAGTACGATTGTCGGTATTACAGACGGCTTTAGAATCCCCATCATAGAGATATAAGAATAGAGTGCGCGAGCGAGCTGAAAAAGCGATATAGGAATAGAAAGAGAAAGCTGCGCAGAATAAAAAGAGAAAGCTGCGCATGGGCCCCTTCTGTCTTTGTTTCGCATGCACGCGTAGACAAAGACAGAAAGGGCCTGTATGCAGCGTTCTTTTTCTATTCCTATATCGCAGCCTCTTACGTGCTAGCATATGACTCGCGCACTCTATTCTTATATCTCTATG
>NW_020227459.1:0-2107 GCF_003070985.1 Temnothorax curvispinosus
ACTATACGCGAGGAACTTAACATTAATATTTGGTAGCCATGCCCTTAAAAATAATGATTGCTGCGTAAGAAACGCACAGTGGTCCCAAATCCCAAAAACCTGGCCAAAACCCAAATTTTCAAATATTTAATAGAGTATTCAAATATGAAAATATTACCTCAAATGTTTAGTGAACCAATTTATGCAATAATTGTTTTATGAATATGTATTACAACTTTGAAATACTTCCTCAAAGTTGGACAATTTTATGCATGCGTTCCATACTATTTTACAACTATGACATCGTGCTGTCTCCCACAATGATAATATTCTATAAATTTTTAATTCCTTTGAATGACAACTTGATAAAATCTTATTCTAACATATATTGTAATAGAAAATGCAATATGCTGTGTTGATTTACATTTTTAATATATTCCTTAAACAGTAAAAATTTTATGAACGGATATGAATAAAATTGTCAATATAAAAGTGCGACGCAGAGTGATGCATTCTTTTTTATCTCATAACAAAGACTATAAAACATAAAAAATAATTTAAAAAAGAATTAGCTGTTCATAGCTGCTCCTTGCAAAATATCAAACCACAATGTGGTGACGCCTAATGGTAGAATCAAGAGACGTGGCAGCGTATGTAAGACCGTGCTCGCGCCAAGTATACGCGAAGCGACACTGCATATATTACTAGTTCATGAAATTAGTAATGACAATGGATGATAACTTTGTCTTCTTTATTTATTGTTATTTGTTTATTTATCGCAGTATGTCAATTGTGTATGTATGGTTTGTCAACAGCTCAATAATGCCTTACAGTTAGTTCTTTGTCTTAGTTCAACGTGAATAAAAGCACAATGTATTCGAGAAGTATAAGTCGCCGCGAAATTCACGCAATTATTTTAGAAAATAAAGGTGAATCGGAGCATGTGCGGAAGCAACGTGTTTTAAATTATTTAATCGATTTATTTAATTTGAGTGAAGATAAAAATACAAAAAAAACTAGTAATGTGTATAAAAAATCATTTTTTTCATATATACTTTAATAAATGGAGAAGTAGCACGCGCGCGTATTAAGGATGTTTGGGTTGTACAATACCAGCAAAAAGTGATTAAAATTTGAAAACTGCAGATTTCTTAGGTTTATATCGTTTGAAATATAAAATAAATAAATTTATATTATATAAGAAGTTCAACTATCGTAAAATAACATGATTTTTAACGTCTTCAAGAAAGGGAATATTTATAATTAATATTTTTCGTAATCAACGACAGAAACTTTTGGTCTTGAAAATGCCCTGATCAACTGCAAAAAACGAAAAACGAATAATTTATAAGACGATTTTCGGTTACTATAGGTATCGAATAATTTAAATATATATTTCATATAAAAGTAATAAGTTATATATATTTAATTAATAATTTTAAAACCAAATGTAAACATAAAATATACCATTTAATGCCAGCTTTAAATATGGCAACACCGCATTATTTTCTACGTTGGCATTACTGCCTGTCACCTTTCAAGCGCAGAATCAAAATGCCGAAAAATGTTGAATATCGTAAAAAATTTCGATATTGACTCGAAGTGTTTCTTTCAATACATCGATCTGTACTGCCTCACTGCGATGTTGCCAAGTCTCATAGACTAAAATGGGTTATGCAGCGTACTGACCACATTTTGCTACAGTTTTAGGTAAATAACTTTTAAACGAGTAAGTGGATCCAAATGAACTTTTGTACGAATATTTATCATAGTTTCATTAGCATATGTACAAAATTTGATTTAATTCGTAATGCTACTTCCTCATCAAATTATAAGACTAAGAAGAAATTTCATACGTCAACAAACTTTTGATTAAAATATCTCAGAAACTAAAGCCGTAATAAAAATCTAACGACATTTTTTAAATATAATGTCGATACAAGCTTTCGATTGCGACTAGTCCGAATAAGATTGGTACAGCCAATCCCGAGATATAATAAAAATTAATACAAACAAAAAAATTAAATAACTTTTAAACCAGTAAGAGAATTGTGCTGAAAACACAGATACTTAGACGTAATAATAGAACAATCTATGAAATTTTTAGATTTTTGGTAATGCTTTGAGA
>NW_020227459.1:2207-7237 GCF_003070985.1 Temnothorax curvispinosus
TAATCCGCGATCTCGAAAATTCCTATGTACTAAGTTTCGACTAAATCTGATATATTTTTAATATATATGTCCGCCATATTAGATCCGCCATTTTGTTTTTCGTAATTTTAACTTTTTATTTGTAATCCGTGATCTCGAAAACCCCTGTATACCAAGTTTAGGCTAAATCTGATATTTTTGAATGTCCGCCATATTGGATCCGCCATTTTGTTTTTCGTAATTTTGACTTTTGATTCGTAATCAACGACCTGGAAAACCATATCAATTTTCATTTAAATTGTAAAACGCCTTCATATTTTAGCTAGGTTTTGGGGATTTGGGACTACTGTGCGACGTGGCATTGACTCGATTAAGTGGGTGATTAAATGCATGGGTTGTGTCTCAAGGAATCATTTCCTATAAATTTACTTAAGGCTCATGGGTAGTCACCGCGGCCATATTGGATTCTTACTATCCAGGCGAGGAAAACACCCAATTTTGTTGTGCATGCCATTTTCAAATAAAAAGATATTTCAATAAAACATCACTATAGATCGTTTCAGAACACTTCCGAAATTGGCCGAAAACTATACCCTTTTCCCTCGACAATAAACAAACAGCCATAAAACGAAGCCTAAACATACGGGAAAAACAGCCGTTTAACGACTATCGAAAGGAGGTGAAAACGTTCCTTCCGCATACAAATCTTACTTTTCGGCCAATTTTACGACTTTCACGAATACGTTAAACGTTAGAGCACAAGCACAGAGCGAATAATAAAGAAATAGCACGCACAACAAAATAGGTTGTCAACATGTCACAAAGGACAGAATTCTCCATTGGAGAGAGTTCTGATTTCTGCCGCGACGGTACGTCGCCACCGTCAACGCAGAGTTCTCGGCTCAGGGACCAGGGGACCTATTATGGACTTGTTCGGAATGGATTTCGATCGGAATTATTCCGTTTTCCCTAGAAAAGACAATAGAAATCTAAGAAATAACTGAACAATTCCGATCGGAATCCATTCCGAACAAGTCCATAATAGGTCCCCAGGAGCCTTAAGGTGATTCGGCTAGTACCGTATGAGTCAATATAAGGTCTACATTTTTTTTTTTTTTTTTTTTAAGAAACACTAGTATAATTATTGATTTTATAATTAACTTTTCATTCGATTATGTATCAATTTATCTACTGATAAATGTAAACAGTTCAAGATTTGACTTTAGTTGACATTCGTACAAGAGAAGTGTCGCGACATTGCATCTCTTCGCTGTAGGGGAACGGGGAGTAGCCTCGGACATTATTGAAATTCAAGTATCTATACCGCGATCCTATGGCCATTGTTTAAACATTCTGCATATGTCGAGATATACAGAAGGGCATGTTAGAATGTTTGAACAATGGCCATTAGATACGCGGTATACTTGAATTTCAATTAATGTCCGGGGCTACCCCTTGTTCCCCCCGCCTAAGCAGCTATCATGCCAGTACCATGTGTTTGAGTAAGGTTATGTCGAGGGTTATGTATTGTGTTTATGTTGAAAAATAATGGAAGGTAACAAACAATTTCGATAATGGGAGATTTGCTTGCAAAAGAATAGTGCTGTGGAAAGAAAACACTACACGGCGCGGCGTAGCTACATGTTCATGTCGCGTACAGCTGATCAAAAGGCCGACAAGAAACGCGACAATTCATCAAGTTTTGATTGAATTATTGGACTTATTATACGTCAACGTCGTTTTGTCTTATACTTTGTCTATAACAAGTGCTAGAAGAATCAAACAATATTACTTTCAGTTTTTTGAACTTGTTTCTTTACAGATAGTGAGTGAAATTCTCGAAAAATGTATGTTCGGTACAATTACCCATAAAACCTATGTTAAAAATTTCGAGATTTAATATATTAAAAACTAGACGTCAGATCTTCTCAAAATTGAAAATTTAAGGCTGAGTTTCCACTGAGCGCGTCACGCGTCGCGTCGTCACAAGTTAACCAATCAAAACATCCCATTTCATTACATTCTTGTGACGGGATCGAAATGGGATGGTTTGATTGGTTCAACTCGGACGACGCGATGCGTGACGCGCTCAGTGGAAACTCAGCCTAAGTGTATTTAGGTTTTCTTTATAACATATTTAGAATTTTTTCTTTGACATACTTTGATGGTCGAACCATCTTAAAGTCTTGAATAAACCTCGGATGGATCTTTCAACATGTTATATAGAGATCCAAAACACGCTTCAAAAATTGTACAATATTTGGCTCCCAAAAAAGTGTGAGTTTTCAAATGGTCTGCTGACAATGAGTCTGAAGATTTAAATCCTATTGAGCATTTTTTAGATGAATTTGGTCGCCGAGTAGCCAACAAGAAACATTCAAATAAATAAGTTTTATTCAAGACTTCAAGTGAAGAATAGGAAAAGATTCCTTTTCCTTTAGCACTGACACAAACTTGTAAATTTTTTAAACTTTTTTTGTTTATCTATAACTTTCACAATCCACCTGTTTATCGATTATGAAAAAGCGTACGATAGCGTGAATAGGAAGGAAAATATTTACCAAGAATCTCTTTAGCCCAAAATTTTTAATCGCCACTGTATAGTACTGGACGGAGCATGGAACTGAAACCGTCTTGAGAGACGTAGAAAGAGACAAGACAATGTGTGAATAGTAGCGGCTCATGAAGTTACGGAGCCATAACCTAGGTAGCAGAGTGATGTGAAATAACGTATTAATAACGTCTTAATGACATTTCTAACGTCAATAATATATCAAATAAGAAGTCTTTAGACGTCATCCTGCTACCTGGAAAGATGGCCGCTGCACTTAAAAATTTTATACATAGCAATACATTAAGAATGTTCCCAACTTACAAAAATACGGTACTGTTCCCTTTCTCCTTAGACAAAACTCAATCAATGAAAACAAAATAAAAGGAAAGATCCGTGCCCACACATCTACTTCTCTCTTTCTAGGTCCCTCAAGAGATAAGAGATCAAAGAAATCTTGTCACATGCTCCGCCCAGTACTATATGTCGATAGTAAAATTGTAAGTTAACCGCTTCATTAGTTTTTAAGATATTATGGCATCCATCAAGGACAAATATTTCGCAACATTGCACTTTACATTTTAATAAATTTTAATTATTTTTATATGAAATACGGTAGAAATAATAATAAAATAGTAACAAATACATATGCAAAACTGTAAGTTTCTGTAAGATTTATTCGTTTATGAGAAAAAATCCCAAAAATTGCCTATTTTTCAAGTACTTTTGAACAAATACCCTCTTAAATGCACCTGGTTTTTAATATATCATACTAAGTTATAAATATATTGTAATAATTATAAATAAAATAAAATAAAATAAAATACTAACCAAGCATAGTTTGCGTGTGAGTTGTTGTGGTTATTATTTCCGAAAATTCACGACGCTGTACGTCAGTGTCAAGCGCGTGTATACGTTCCCTGCTTCTACGCAATTCCTTCCGCAGCTTCTCCCGTTCTTCTTCTCTTTCTTTTATAATCTCCTGCAATTTATCAAAATACAACATAGTTTTAGTAGTTTTACCTCCATCCTGGAGGTTATGATAACGGGGGATTATTAGACGAGAGTTACGTCTAAATTCGGCTAAACTTCGGTTAAACTTGGAAACATTCAGATGCTCGACAACACACGGACGTGGTTGTCGCTTTAGTGTATGTTGCCAGCATGCGTAGGGGATGCGCTGGCATGCACTGGTAGCGCATCACCTCCACATGCAGCATGCAGACAACACACACCAAAGCGACAACCATATTCGTGTGTGTCCGTGTACTATTGTCAATGGACTACGGCTTTGGCCTAACGCCGAACATATCCGAACCGTATAGTACCTACAAAAATAGCCGAATTTAGACATAACCCCCCTTACCGCGTTTATCCGTATAGTACCCCCGCAGGTTTACACTCCTTCTATCTCTTCCTAAGGCTGCGGTCCATTTGACGCTACAAATGTTTCGAAGCGTTCTTCTTCTCCTTCTTTCTTCATTGAAAGAAAGGAGAAAAGGAATGCTTCGAAGCATTTGTAGCGTCAAATGGACCACAGTCTGAGTCTATGATTTCACCCTGTAAGCAGGAATGGGGTGGAGTGGACCTCACTTCGCGTGGATGATTCTCTGGACAGCATTGTAGCACGGTTCGGGTTTTCAACTTTCCACACGAACCGAGGTCTACTCCCAATCATTCCCGCTTGTGGAGGAGGGGCTACCACCCCTCCCCCGCCTACGTACTATAAGAGTACTATTTATACACACATCAGCAAATTACTTCCCTTAGCACTGACACAAACTGTTATATTCCTTAAACTTTATTTATTAATAACTTTTTAAGGAGGGTGGTTGCTCAAATCAATTTGATAAGAATAAGTTCAAATTTATGGAAGATATTCGTCTATGGGAATCTGTTGTCCATGCCTAAGTTGAAGATAATAATTGTCTGCATGGTTGTCGAGTAATTAATTATTGAAGTTATATTCTTGTCTCTCTCTTATACACGGGCGACACAGCAAAAATGTTACCTAACCTGTAATGTAACTCTTGAAAGCATATTAAAAATGATAAGAATTTAATGAAAATAGGTGCAAATAATTCTTTACATATTTAGGAAGAACTTTCTCAAAGACTGAAATGATTAATCTTTATAGTTATCAAGAAATTGTAAAAATAAAACAGGACCACATTTATTATTTCCACATTTCAACGTGGATAATAACGTATTTGGGTTTCAATTGTACAAACAACTCTTTTTAAACCTTAAGAAACAGCAATTGAATGCATTCTACATATTTATTTGCTAAAATTCGTTTATTTCACGCGACGAAAATCTAACCTACATGCTTTCCCCCTGCCGCGCCGCCTGCCCCGCAGCGGGACGCAACCAACTTCCTTAAGGGGATGCCGGAGTCGCGGGCGAACTCGATCAGCGTCGATAAAGAAGTGCTCACCGATTCTTACATATACATACAGAGCGCAGGCAAACTCGACCAGCGTCGATAAAGAAGTGCTCA
>NW_020227460.1:0-9267 GCF_003070985.1 Temnothorax curvispinosus
CTGATACTTTTTAGTAATAGTTCTGATGATTTTACCCAAAAAACAGTCAATTGAAAAAATTATCTGCTAGTTTTCCGTAGCATAGAGTGAGATGCCAAAGAAATCTCGGAGTTCCGGTTTATATAAAACATTTTTCGAATAATTCTGAACATACTGAAGCATTTTCTAAAATGTTTCCGGCACTAGCAATGTTGTATGATTTTTTTATAAATTAATACCACTCGAAAGCCGAGTACTTAGAGAGAATAGAGTGATATGCTGTACAAAATGTCGCAGTTCCGGTTTATCTAAAATATTTTTCGAATAGTTCTGAGCATACTAAAGCATTTTCTAAAAAGTTCCCGGCACTAGCAATGTTGTATGATTTTTTTATAAATTAATACCACCCGAAAGCTGAGTACTTAGAGAGAATAGAGTGATATGCTGTACGAAATGTCGCAATTCCGGTTTATCTAAAATATTTTTCGAATAGTTCTGAGCATACAGAAGCATTTTCTAAAGAGTTCCCGACACTAGCAATGTTGTATGATTGTTTAAAAAATTAATACCGCTTGAAAACCGAGTATTTAGAGAGAATAGGGTGATATACTGTACGAAATGTCGCAGTTTCGGTTTATCTAAAATATTTTTCAAATAGTTCTGAGCATACTTTGATTAACCCTCGGTTGTTACATGGGGTCAAAGTGAGATTACCCTTTTTTAATTAAAGTAACATACTTAAGAGAACTATGCAAAATTTTGAGCAAAAAACGTTGAAGAATGAAAGTGATGATTTTTTTTTTTCGGAATTAACATTTTTTATAGAATTTTCTTGAACATTATGCCACTCAGAAAATTAATTTTTTATAAGAACACATTCTACAATTTAAAATTCGAAAACAGTCTTGAACTTACAGTAATATATTAGCATATCACAATTATATGAGTGAGGTGTTAAGAAAAATAACAAATTTTCGAAAATTGCTATATAGAAGCTTTACTCTTCTAAAATACATAGAAAAGCATTAGAACTATATATAATATAGGCCTCGAAAAGAGCCCAGAACTCGCGCGACGCACCAGCATATCACATCGTATCGGTAATAAATGTTTGTTACGGAAAACTAGCAGATCAATTTCATTATGCTCAGAACTATTTAAAAAATATTTTAGATAAGCCGGAACTGCGACATTTCGTACAGCATATCATCCTATTCTCTCTAAATACTCGGTTTTCGAGCGGTTTTAATTTTTTAAACAATCATACAACATTGCTAGTGTCGAGAACTCTTTAAAAAATGCTTCAGTATGCTCAGAACTATTCGAAAAATAATTTAGATAAACCGGAACTGCGACATTTCGTACAGCATATCACTCTATTCTCTCTAAGTACTCGGCTTTCGGGTGGTATTAATTTATAAAAAAATCATACAACATTGCTAGTGCCGGGAACTTTTTAGAAAATGCTTCAGTATGTTCAGAACTATTCGAAAAATGTTTTATATAAACCGAAACTCCGAGATTTCTTCGGCATCTCACTCTATGCTACGGAAAACTAACAGTAATTTTTTCAATCGACTGTTTTTTGGGTAAAATCACCAGAACTATTGCTAAAAAATATTAGAAACTATAGAACTCGACTGCATGCGACAAGAACTCTCTTTTATTTTTGATCCGCTAGAAAATAATCTGCTACGGGAAGTTAACAGATCATTTTTTCGATCGACTGTTTTGGGTAAAATCACCAGAACTATTACTAAAAAGTATCAGGAACTATAGAACTCGACTGCATATGCGACAAAAACTCCCTTTTATTTTTGATCTGCTGGAAAATGATATGCCAACTTCACAGGCATGATAATAACGTCTAAAAAACTATTATAGAAACGTTTTGTCTTAATGTTAACACATTTTAGATAAAAACATTTAAAATTCCTATTTTTCACGTCTTTTGAACGTGTTTATGACGTCTTTGAGACATGCGTGAGAATGTTCTAGAAGCTTTATGCATATACCATCTATGACGTCTATTCTTTTTCGAAGAAATTCCTGAACTGGTACGCATTCGTGCAATAAGTTAAAATAAAACAATAGTTATTTGTGTAACAAGTGAGGTAAGATGAAAATTTCCGAGTGCGGAGTTTACGCACGAGCCGAAGGCGAGTGCGGTAACTGCACCCGGGAATTTTCATCTTTACACACGGCTTACACTCCCTATTTTATGTTGCAAGTGCCTGGAAAGTGGTCTATCACGCACGCGTAGCGTGCGTAATGGGGCACTTTCCATGCATGTGTTGCATAATATACTAATATACTATTATGCAACACGTGCATGGAATGTGCCCCATTACGCACGCTACGCGTGCGTGATAGACCACTTTCCAGGCACTTGCAACATAAAATAGGGAGTGTAAGCCGTGTGTAAAGATGAAAATTCCCGGGTGCAGTTACCGCACTCGCCTTCGGCTCGTGCGTAAAATCCACACCCGGGAATTTTCATCTTACCTCACTTGTTACACAAATAACTATTGTACAACTAGTGAGAAAAGTGGTTAATTCTGAATGAGTGTGAAGTTGGTCGCACGAGCGAAACGAGTGCGACCATCACACTTATTTGGGCTCGATCACTCTTCCCACGAGTTGTTCATACTATTTTTCCTAACAAGAGCGTGAAACAGGTCGTTTTTCGCGCTTGTTTTACAATTTCATTTCTCCACTAGTTGAGAAATGGCTCCATTTTTCAACTAGTGGAGAAATGGATCGTTTTGCTCACTCAAAACAAGCGCGAAAAGCGGCCCATTTCACGCTCGCGTTAGGAATGATTATTGGTACACTCATTTGGGCTCGACCACTCTTCTTCCCACGAGTTGTTCATACTATTTTTCTTAACAAGAGCGTGAAACAGGCCGCTTTTCGCGTTTGTTTTACAATTTCATTTCTTCACAGTTAAGAAATGGCTTCATTTCTCAACGCTTACGTCATCGATGCGAAATGGATCGTTTTGCTCACTCAAAACAAGCGCGAAAAGCGGCCCACGCTCGCGTTAGGAAAAATATACTTGTTTTATTCTAACTTAATTGCATTACTATTGTGCACTAGTTCAGGAAATTCTTCAAAACGAAACATACGTATAAATGTTCTTTCAATGGCTACGTTCAAAGAAACGTTTATTTTGCAACTGTTGAAAGTTTTCTTAGCTCAGATTTTTCCGATGACAAATAGATTAAGACCGGTGAGACAAAATTAATTTAAGTAAATAAATGGATATATGTGCATGGATAAAATGATTTATTTTGTGCAATAATTAGTGCAATATACATTTAAATGTTTCAAAAAAGGCTATTACAGCTATTATACATATGTATATAGATAAAGCAAATTATAATTTTGAAAGGAAAAATTTAACAAACAGGTATTTTTGTTAACTGTAGAAACGTAACAAATACGTTTCTTAGATCATAGTTTTAAAAACATTTTTGTTCAAACGTTTTTTAATGGTTCTTTACGGTTATGAAACTATGTATACGTTCAAAAAACGTATATGAAACTAATAAAAGTGCTACCTGGGTAGCGTATACGTGTATTGATCATATATCATTGTCATAACAATTGTAATTCAATTCAATTTTATACAATAAATTTAATTTAATTGTATTTGTCCATAAATCATACAAATCTTATAAATTTGAAATTTAATTAGCAGAAATAATAAGATTATTTTCTGTTTATAATCAATTTTAAATGCTATTAACAACGATCACTATTATTTTTAATTAAAATGTCTGAAAAATTAATATATTAAATATTTTTTATCAAGAAAAGGAATAATAAAAATATTCCTTAATAACGATAGTTAAGTTTATCTATCCCATAGCATAACACAACAAATATCACAATAAATATCAATAGCAACTAAATAACATTACTATAACTTATCAAATATTTAATAACGTATTATGTATAATATTGCAGATTACAAGTAACGTAATATAAAAGAAAAATTGTATCGTTAGTAATAAAAAAAATTAATAGCACAAATCGTATTAATGAGAATATATGTACAATACAATCTGAGTGACTTCTATAAGAATTTATAGATAGAATAAATTATTTTATAAATTACAAATTTACTGATTTCAGATCGATGAAGAGGGTAAATATATATTAGAAAAAGGTCTTGCAGATTTTGATAATCTTATATCTGACGAAGCCAAGAGAAACCAAGCGAAGGACACTGTTCGCAAGTGCTATGAAACACGTAATAAATATATTCCATTATTTATATATTACATTACTTATTATTATTATTTATGTGCATCCCAGTGCGTACCAAAAGTTCCCAGTAGAGTTCAAGTCAAATTTTTTAAATAAAAACCCCCATTTTTTATTTTTTCAATTTTTTCCATTAATCAATTTGAACAACTTTTGTCAAAAACATATTTTTATTTGCCTTATACTTTTTGAGATATGTTTAAGGAAAACTTGGTAACTTTTCCAATATTTAGCTTACGACATCTCGATAACTATTCGTCGGAGAGAAAAGTGATACAGGACAAAACTTGATTTGGTTTCAAGAATATGCTATTGCAGTAGTACCTCAACTTTTTTAAATACTTGTGTATACATGAATGCTGCAAGAAAATGTATTCCATATTTTATTTAAAAAATTTGACTTGGGCCTCAACACGAGCCCCGGACTTAAAATCTAATAAGATTTATTGGCCCCTTTGAATTTTATCTGAAATGTTTTTCCAATAAACCAATATACTTTCTGAGATAATTGGTCGTTCCGAAACTTTTGGTATACGCACGGTATAATAATTTTTTTAATTTGTTATATAAACAATATAATTATACGATATATTTCCAGTTTCTTAAATAATCTTTTATTATTGCAGTTGAATATAAAGGACCCAAAGAAGCTAATACAGAACAGACAATGAAGGGTGTCCAGTGTGCGTTGCCTACGGTAGCTCTTATCGACAAACCCTAATTGAAGAAATACATTCTTTTCTTTACGTAAAACTCTTTCTATGTAAAAAAATAATAGCAGGTTGTAGAAATCCCGCATTAATAATCTTTATTTTATGTGTTTTTAATATACTTTAAAGGTTTCTTGTTGCTTTTTCTTAAACTGTAACTGAGTTGTTTGTGCTAATAATGCAATAAAATATAACATTTGTTTTTTTCAAAACATTTTTGAAATATTTTACTTATTTATATCAATTCCTGTAGGGGAGACCGGGGCGAAGTCGGTCCTATTTTTTGGTGCCGATTTTTAACAACAAAATAAATCAACAAAATAAATCATTTTAGTGAAATATAGTATACCATTGTAAAAAGTGAACACTCTTGGCTACAAAATTTATATAGGCATTTTTGGTCTACGTCGCTTTGTTCAACCGGTATAGAGTAAAAACGACCAAGGTGCAAACATCAAAAAGTCAAAATTTCCGGGGCGGAATTGTTACACTCCCGGAGCCGCATCCAAATGTGTTATATCATTATCATTCTTTCTCGGCTAGTCGGCCAACGTAGAGCTCGGGACGCCGAATTTTTTTGTGGCTACTTTTATCTTAATACTAGCTTTCTTTACCGCAAGAACTGCCTTCTTAAGCTGCTCCTTGTCGACGGCAACCGTTTTGCGATGGTACGTGCGTAACCATTTTCCTGCAGTTGAGAAATACAATGACGCATTTGCAACGGAAAATAAAGTGAAACCACCGGGACGAGTCCGCTCCGGTGGCTCGGTCACGACTTCGCCCCGAACACAAGTTTTAGGTTTGGTCGCTTATAAAATAATAGAAATCAATGAAAATAAAAAAACTGCACTGGATTCGTTTTCAGCATGCATTACTCTTTAAAATCACTTTTACTTTGAGATTCGGAGAGACAATAATACTTAAGATATTACAAACTTTCGACGCGGAAGAAATTTTACTTTCGACCTGCGAAAACACGTTTGCTTCGATAAGAATCACAACATGGCACGTAACCTCACTAAACTCCGTTGGTCACGTGGGCACCATAAGCCGCGTTTACTGTATTAATGGCGAGTTCACACAACATACAGAATTCGAGATAATTGCAAAAACGACTCCGTCCCGGGGCCGACTTTGCCCCGGTTTCCCCTACTATACGTAATTAAAATGGTACACTGTTGGAAAATTTGTGTTAAATATAACATAAATCACATGTCCCAAACGGTCCACTCAAAGTTTTGCGTTAATTTAACATAATATGGATGTGTTAAATGTGGTAACACCGATACTATGTTAAAATATTTCAACAGAAAGAAAATGTAATTTTAATCTTTATTTGAGATTAATTATGTGTACAATTAACATAACTTTTAAGTTAAAGTTAAGATTGTAGAATAATAAAATCAACACTCTTCTTCTGTAAATTTTTATTTACATTTCTATTAGTATAGAATAAAATCAACGCTCTTTTTCTGTAAATTTTAACACATTTAATAAATACGTTTAAATTGTGTTACTTTAACATATTTTTAAAATTATTTTAATAATTTTACATTTTAAATTTGTTAAGTTCAATTAACATAGCAGGCATATGTTAAATCTACACATGTATGTGTTGATTATTTTACACAAAAATTTTAACAAAACTACAAAAATTTTTCAACAGTGTATATAAAAAAATATAATTTTTTAATTTTAATTATGTTATTTATAAAAACTCTTATAAAGAAAGTCATTACAAAATATTAGATATAAAGAATTATAAAAATAATATAATTAATATTTGTAAAGTTATATACAATTTAAAAAAACGTTTTTCCATAACCTTGTTTTATTTTTTTTCAAGTGCGAGTCGAAAAGAAGGCAATTAGAAAATCGTGATGGAAAGAGTAAACCTATTGAACTCTGAATAAATATGTGCAATTAATAACTTACGCTGCGAATTAATATTTCGTCTTCAATCGTTCAGCCATTCTAGAATCTCTTACAAATCTTATATTTTTTTCGAAATAATTTGCTTTGTATATATATATTAAAGTCTCTATGCTCTATCTTTCCTTTTTCGTATTTTTACGTTACCTTATATATAAATTTCTTTATATTTTTTTGTTTACATTCATATTTTTCCTACATATTGCATTATTATTTACATTATTATAATATAACCATTCAATAGATGTTTAAAAAAACTCAGTTATTTTTCTATTAATTCTATTTTCTTATTCTTTATTTTTACTCTTATTTCTCTTTCTTTATTACATCCCGAAACCTCAAATATTTCATGAATTATGCTACATCTGGTACACCTGTACGCAAGCTTATATGAATAAACAAAGTACCAAGTAACCTTAACGCCTTGTGAATTATTTAGTGTCACGACGGTGATAAAGCGCAACGTTTTAACGGCCAGCCACTGCAAACGCAATATGCGGCAACCACGTACATATATACGCGCTTATGTATGTGTAAAAGCGAAGATGGAGTTCGCGTAAGCGACTCACGTCGCCGGTTATAATGACAGTCGGTAATAGTAGAAGTTAGTTTGTATATGCGGCGTCGCATAAAATTGTAGCCGGACGAAACAAGGGTTGGAACAAGGTGTTGGAGAAGGTGACATTTCAGATACCGTGGCAAATAGCTGGGTTTAAAAGCGATTATCGTCCATCGAACGCCCTTTTTAAACCTAAAAATAAAGGTAAACTTCTAATTGAGATTTTTAATCTTTTAATTTAAATGAAAATTTTTTAATTTTCTATTTAAATTCTACAATATTAAAATTCCAAAATAAAATAATATTTTATAAAATAAAAAAATATTTTAGAAAAAGTCTAAAGAATAAACAAATTGCTATTTTTGTCTTTTCTAAAAATTCTATTAAAAATAAATAATATAATTGAAAATAAAATAAATAACAAAAATAAAAATAAAGATAAAATAATATAAACCAATATTTCTAAAATATTTCTGAAATAAAAGTCAATAGTAATAATATTATTTCGAATCTACGTAATATTATTCAGATTAAAATCGTGTGAAGTGTAATAATACACATTAAAATATAATCCTATATTCTGAAAAAAGATAAGATCAATTGTTTATTATGAATACAGGCGTATATCATCTGTAATTCCAGCTACATTTTATTACCCAATAATTCCGAAGGCGATAACAAGGCCAAAAAAATTTCGTTTTCGCAGAAACTATTTGCTGTTAAACATAACCGACAATAGGCAAGATCAAATTAAAGTTTGAGTCCGTATATCTGTTGCACGTTGTAACAAAACAGCATGTTGGCGACCTTGAGCAGTGACGTAATTACTGTCATTATTTTTTATCATTTGTAATCATCGTAATTTGCCGCTACCATTTTTATCACTTATTATTTTATCATAATCCTGTTTTTTTTTTAATTCGTTATCTATTACTCAATAAACGTGCAGTATTGTTCTATATTTCGATACTTTGTTTAATAAAAATATATTTTGTATATAAAATTATTAATTATTATTATATCTTATTAATATATAATATTATATACTATATATCTTAATTATATCAATTGTATTAATATTTCAGAGTGTAATTTTGTAAATGTAATTATTAATATAAGCATCGTATTACATATAAAATGTCTTTTTAAATCTCAAATTGTAAAATTGCAATTATAAGTGTAATTTTAATTTTATTTTTTATATAAACATTAATATATTCGTGGAAAAAACCGGGCTAATTAATAGCCGATCGCTGTTGACGGTGCGAAAATTATATTTATTGAGTCAGTATCAAACGCTCATGAAAGATGGTTGCTTCTTATGAACTGGTGAAGTGTTTCTCTTTATGGCTGGCACCTAGAAGAGACCACATAGAATACCTTGTCATCCGTGAGTGGTCACCGTCATGTTAAATTAAATTGTTACAATCTACATCTCACACAGCACATTGCTGAAGATAGTCCGAATAGGGACCGAAACATACGTTTAATTCCAAAGAAGAATAAATATAATTTCTGCACCGTCAACAGCGATCAGCTCTTAATTAGCGTGGTTCCTTCCACGTATATGGACATCCAACAGAGCCTTATCTCTCCAATTAATATATTACTAAATAACATGTTTATTAATAATATAAGGCTAAAATTCTCTATATATTTTTACTTACACTAAAAAAATATATATATTTTGGGGAGGGTCCCGTTTGCCTACAAAACGATTGCCTACAGGTTCGTTTGCACACACCCATTACACACAATCCCGATAGCACACATTTCAAATTGCCTACAGAGCGATTGCCTACAGGCATTATTGCG
>NW_020227461.1:0-4550 GCF_003070985.1 Temnothorax curvispinosus
ATTTCATTCTTATTTATATTCGAATCTACTTCATAGGCATGAAAAAAATCGTTAAAACCGATTTTATCAAGTATTTGAGTTTGAAAATGGACTTTATTTTTGTAATAAAATATGCGTTTTATCACACCAAATTGAATACCATCACTGTTGAAATTTGTAACAAATACAGTATTTTTAGAAAATTTTTTGCCGAGACTTTCTACATGTTTTAACGTAAATGCAAGGGTTTCGTTTGTTATTTGTGGATCGAAATATTTTAAAGCCAAGTGAATATTTGCTTCTTGTGCCATCGGCCCAGGGGTAATATCACCTTTAATACCATCATGTGTTTCGATGTAATAACAAAATTGTAATTGATCACGTATGGCTATTGTAAGAGGCAAGTTTACATTCGATGTGGTTCCCAAAGCCACTTCTTTTTTATTTTTATGTTCTCGTTCAAATTTCATAAATGAATAATGTACAAGAGGACCATTCAACTCAATAATGCTAACGTAATGTAACCAGAAGTGCATTTTGGGTTTTAATTTTCCAAAAAGTTTTATATATAGTACATTGTAATTTTGTACATTGTAAAAATTTTATCAGATTTTTTAAAATTATTAATTGCCCTTTCAAAATAATAGGGCTCATTAAAATACCAATAACTTTACGGTAATATCGATACAATTTCCAATGCTCATATTTATCAATCAAGTCTCCAATCATTTGACCTAAGTACCTACTCAAACACAATAATTCGGCTGCTGATTGTTTAACTTTCAGTTTATTTTTTCCACTTTTATTTATAGTAAAATATAAAGGCCTAGGCTTATTTTTTTTTCTCTGTATCATTATAAGGAAAATTCGCGATTCTATTATTTAAAACTTCGAGAGATATTACTTTACTCTTAATTAATTCCATTAAAACATTTTCAATCGTATAAGCTTCTATTGCTTCCTGGACATCGTGCATAACATCACAAAAGTAACTATCTGTTATATGAAATTTGTTTATTTTATGAAATACACATTCTTCTTTAATTCCAGTTTTAGATGGATCTCTTAAAAGAAGGTCAGCTTCATAATTTTCTTGAGTTCTTAAAGAATTTTCATCTTCGCAACACAACTTTTCACATAACTGTTTAGGACATACGCAAATTCGACAATAATGATGAGCTTGAAAGGATTGATTAAATCCACAAATAACATTTACTCCTAGATTATCTCCTAATACTAACGGGCATTCAAAATAAATAGTTTCGTTCCGTCCATTAACTTTAATTGCAATACCAGTTTTGGATAAAATATTCAAATCATCGATTACTTAGTTGAAGATTGCTGAGTTTCCAAAAGTTTTCAAGTGTTTTGCGTGAACTAAGGTTGAAAGAAAAATATTTTCTGATTTAGCAATTAATTGAGGAGGTAAACATGCTATAGAAACATAAATTCCACCTAATTTTTCTTCTCCTGCATGACTCGCTAAAGGATTACCGCATTCAAATTCATCAAAATACAAAAACAAAGGGAAGACTATTTTATATGGATTAGCATATTTACTTTTCCATAATTTTGCTTGAATTATATTAGTTAAGTAAGTATCATTTTCAGAGAGACTGTTAACATATTTAAACGTTTCCTCGAACATCCCAGGAATAGAAAAAAATTTTTGAAGGGTATCTTGTAATGGAACGTGAACTGCATAAACGCTTTTTTCGACAACTTCTATCGAATTATCAATTTCGCCAAAAACATTACTTTTGCCAATTTCGAAAGATTGCGGCGGCGTATAATAACTTTTCTGTGTATAAATTTGGAATCTATTATGTTCAGTAAAATAGCTACGGAAAATGTTTTTATTTTCTTGAAGAACAAATTTAATTTTACTGTAAGATAGAGGATCTAATACATTTTGAAGTTTCGTTTGGATTTTATTTTGTAAGAAAGGTATAAGTATATTATCTGTATAATTTGAAAACTGTTGAATAACAAAATCTACTGCTTTGCGTGAGAGAAGCGGATTGTTGTACAATGATAGAGTAAATCTCAATATTTCTTTATCTAGAATACTTTTATTAATAAAGCTATTAGAATGAAAGAAATATTCTGACACGTTTATAATATTATTTTAGAATTTTTAATGAAATAAAATTTTTGGCAAAAACTATAGTTACAAAAGGCTCTAAGACTTTATTAATAGAGCAATTAAATAGAAGAAATATCCTGAGATATTTATTATAATAGATAAACATTCATTTTATTGCAATAAAATATAGATTTTTCAATGTATTACAATTTATGACGAGACCATAAGTATCCTACAATAATAAACTGCAAAGTTTTCAACATAAACTTATCTTAAATATTAAGTTATGAGTAAGCGAATAACATCACAGTCGTTCTCACATCAATTCTACTGATGACTAAACGATTAAAGATTAAACTCTTAAAAATGAACAGATATAGTTACCTAATCAATAAGGCGCAAGTTTTCTATCAAAGTAACGACGCCTTTGTTCAAATCAGGGACATCGAAATCGTAAACTTGCCTCAAAAGAAATTGCCATACATGTTTACATATATGAGAAAATGGCTTATGAAATACTTTTACAAACTTTAAGCATATATCCACTGCTTGAGTTGGAGAAGTGACTTGAAACATATGTTTGTCGACAACAACAAACGAAGATGTTATTGTACTCAGATTTTCTCCACAAATAACAACGTACGGCTGCATTGTCAATTTGTAGTCTAAATGTAGCTGTTTTAATTTCATCTGCGCTGCTTGTAAATGTAGATTGAACTTTTGACTGTCCTAAAAAATAAATTATATTTACAATGTTTAATAAAATAATTTAGGTGAATAATGCAATAATAGTCGCAATTTCATTAATTTTTACTTTTATGTGCAACCACAGAGTCTTTTCGACTTCTTCTTTTTCAGGATACCAATTCTTGTGTCCAGACGACTGAGTGGTTTGTTTGATAATTTTTTTAAATAAATATGGTAGTAACTTTAAGGCTAAAATAGGTTTCGTTTCTGGAAAAATAACGTTTGTTTTGTATATTAATAAATAATAGTCCCATTCGCAGCTTCGTCGAAACTGTAATATATACCTTGTTGTAAGCAATTTTTATTTTCTTTTAAAATATTCTTTATGAGAACATCACTTTTCTTTGATTCTGCCAACTTAACAATTTTGTTGGCAATCGAAGGCCACTTCTTCTGAAACAAATCACTTGACTTGCTAAAGAATACACAAAAGTCTTCCTGTACCTTTACAAAAATAATTCATATAAATAAAAAATTAATTAAATACATTACAATTAACTTGAATAAACATACTAAAGTGTATCCTGATGGGTTTGCGAGATTAGGTAACGTTGTGAAAATGGCTTCAAAATTGTTCTTTTGATAAAAAAGCTGCCGTTCATTTACTGCTATACTATTCCATTTTCTTTTATAATTGTCATCTATGACTTGAACAAGTTCTTGAATCTCCTCAAAACCTTTCGAGTACTGTGCAGCACAGTCTGTGCTTCTATAAAAAGATTATTATTATTATTAACAATAAATAAATTACATTGCTTAATTTTATAATTAATATATACAATCATTACCTTCAGGTTCTTTTCTTTTTAAAGCACGAGTAGGTGGTGTCAGATAGATTCCTCTCCCTTTTTCTCTCAAATAATCGTACTGAGTTTGAAGAACTCCACCAGCAGAGTGATTACTTGTGATTTAGTATAAAAGTGATTTAGTATAAAATCCTTCTTTTAACAATCCTGTAAAAAGTTGCGCACAACTTTCTGCTAGTTCTTCAAATCTATCTGGGCTTATACTTCATACAATAATTGAGTATTAATAAATTATAATAAAAATATGATATCAGAATGAAATAAAAAACAATATAAAACTACCTCCAAGATTGTGTTCGTCGGATTTCGTGAAATATCAATAACTTGGCGATAACAGAAGTAGAGAAATATAGTCCGCCTTTTTTTTCTAAAAGCTCTGACCTATTTTCTTTATCCTCTTGGAAATCAAAACAACTTATTTGAAATTCGCCTTCAAGATATGTCATCAATATGTGGTAAACATAATTGTTGAGACGAGCTTCATCAGATGGTTGAATAGATAAGACTGAACTTGGTTTATTACTGCTTGCCCGTGTACTTGCTTCATTAAGTGAATCTGCAGTAGATAAAACATGCACTTGAATTACTACAGCATGTACTATATAAGTCTCAGATTCTACTGTATCTGCCACAACTATATTTTTGAAATTATGTATTTATAATGTGAAAAAAGATCAGACAAATGTTCGACAAGAGAAAAAAAATGATAACTTTAGCAGTACAAATATGGTAAAAAGCAAACCATTTAAAGGAGGACTTGGAATGATAGGAGAAATATTCAAATCCATTGATACAAGCATCACCTCATCCATGATATTATTTATTTTCAAATAACCACAAAATTAATATTCTATTTCTGCAAATTAATATTTATTTATCATTATAGACATCCAATAACTTTCGTCTATAATACGCTTGCATGCATGTTAATA
>NW_020227462.1:0-369 GCF_003070985.1 Temnothorax curvispinosus
TACTTATGTTTTCATTATTTTCGTGCGTTTTTTCTTAAATAATGCACTGAATATAATATTTGAAAATTTGAACATGAAATTCTTCGAAAAGTATAACTGGTCAGAGTCCTGCTGTTTGCTATTACATCGATGAAATCAGCGAAGGAGTCGAAAAACTTTTTTCTACAGTGTATCGTCGTAGAAGTTTGTATGGAAATCGATTTCTTTACTGTAACAACAAAAATTAGAACCTCGTAACATTTTAATTGATTAGTTTATTTATTGATGTTAATTATTTTAATTCTAATTTTAATTAAATTGACTAATTTAAATTTATAATTACAACTTTATCAAGCACAACGCAGTAACAATGATTTAATATAACTTCTT
>NW_020227462.1:469-1382 GCF_003070985.1 Temnothorax curvispinosus
AAGAATGATGATACAACTTAATTCAGTAAAATTGTTCAGATAAGGAGGTCCCGGTTTTTTACATTGCATATAAGTAATTACCGGTACCAGTCCTTATAATTCACAATGCCTAGGAAGGAAACACGGTCCTACTTTGTTACGTTACACATCTTTGTATAAACTAGTACCGGGCCTGATAAGTTACCTTTCATACAGAAAATTTCTGGGTCGGACCCAGCATGTGCCAAAAGTCCTGGTATGTGTTATTGCATCTCCGAAATGGTCCCGACATTATACAAACCATAAAGATATATATATATATATATATATATATATATATATATATATATATATACATATACATATACATATAGGCGGAGGAGAGGCTTCGCCCCTCCCTCTGCAATAACGATGCAATAATGGGTAGGAGTGAATCTTGTTTCATGTGGAAAGTTGAAAATCCGAAACTTACAATGATAGATCTTGTTTCGCTCTGTAAGCAGAAGTGGGGGGGGGGAGTGAAACTGGCTTCGCGTGGATAATTCTCTGGAACAGCAGTGTACTTTTCAAACAAAGCGAGATACACCCCACTCCTGCTTATAGAACGAAACGAGGTCTATGATTCTACGGTTTGGGTTTTCAACTTTCCACCCGAACCGAGGTCCACTCCTATCCATCTCTGCTTGCAGTGGAGGAGCGGTAGCCCCTCCCCCATTTACATGTGTGCTGTCTATACACACATATCAGCAATTACTTCCCTTAATACTGAAACTATTATATTTTTTAAACTCTTTTGTTTGTAACTTTTTAATAAATACGAGCGACGGGATGATTAAAATCTTTTGAAAGTTATTCAAGAAAATAACTTCTATAATATATGTGTAGGGAAAGGTCATTGAGGGGGAGGGAGGGTCGTAAGGGTAAATATTTACCT
>NW_020227463.1:0-427 GCF_003070985.1 Temnothorax curvispinosus
AACGGCCTCTTTTGTTCATCGTGTGGGGGGCCACTATATCTCATTTCAACATGTAATATGTGTCCTATGTGTGTTTTCGTGTAAATATCGACTGTTTAGACTGCAGTATTTTTAAAAATATTTTAAGTGTATATTATCTAAAATTAAGAGACCTATACTGCTAAGAGACTAACAATAAGTGTAACAATAAATGTAACAATAAAAAGACAATCAATGTTGTGTGACACACAGTGCGGAAGGTGACTGAGAGCCGGGAGATGGTATCCAGCGATGGTAAGCAATTTTTTTTACAATATAAACGTGATCGCGGACCCCCTCGCCTCGTGGCACCCGAAAACGCGAACGCTCCGCGGCGCGGCGAAAACGCGGACCCCCTCGCCCCGCGGCGCCGGAAAACGCGGTCACCTCGCGGCGCTGGAAAACGCGA
>NW_020227463.1:527-6597 GCF_003070985.1 Temnothorax curvispinosus
TGCCCCATGGCTTAGAACCGGCCTAGCTTACCTACTGATGTGTATATAAAAATATGATTTTTTACAGCACCTCGTATGAACGACCAAAAAAAAACTAACGATACTGTTATTCAACTGCAATCATCCGCTATAGTTCAAATATCGAGTTTCATTTATTTTAAAAATAAATGTTACCTAACAGTTACGGAATATGAAGTAGAGCCGATTCCTAATATTACTCATATTATGAGTGTACGGAATAGTAGGAACAAACAAATCATGAAGAAGATTGTGCCTTTAGATACTATTAAATGTAAAGTAATGTATATAGATGTGAAAGATAACATATACGTGTGTACTCTTCCAAATGTTTTTGAAATTCAATAAATTTATTGAATAATTATTCCGTTATAATTATTCCGTATATTACAAACGGAATAATTATTCCGTTTATAATATAACCAGTGAGATATGAAACTTCGATCGACATCGACTCGTTTCATTTCTCACTGGGTATAAGCCGAAATATATCCTCTGTAAACATTAAAATTAATAAAGTTTATTTGTATTAACAAATTATAACACATGTACCGATTTTACATTTTATTCTTTATATCAATAGAAACCTATGTATTGATATTTCATCGGTTAAACATGTCTATCGTACATCATTCAACTATATAAGTTACGACTTCGAAGTTATTTAGTGAGGATCCTGTTTTAAAAAACTACGCATTTTAACAATTAATTTTTCTACAACTATAATTAAAAATATGCTAATCAATAAAAAATTACTATAATTACAGTAAAATAAGTAGGAATTTGCACATTGTTTTCTTATAGTTTTTAAGTGTGCAAGTAGACACCTGCACATTGCTCCCTCTATGAGAAAGCTTGTTTTTTTATGCATAATTATCAGTAAATATTTATTAATTTGGCTTCCTCCTGCTTTTCCTTTTCTAAACAGTCGAAAATTTTCTTCAGTTCGCGGGCTGCTCCCACGAATTTCGTTTCATTGTCGGAGAAAATTTGAAAAAACAGTCCTCGTCTCGCTGTAAAACGACTCATCGCCGTTAAAAAGGCTTCTGTGGTAAGGTCAGATACCAGCTCCAAATGTACTGCCTTTGTGCTGAGGCACGTGAATACGGCCACGTAACCTTTCGATACATTGACTCTTCTTCGACGCCTGCTCTCTCGCACTTGCAGAGGGCCTGCGTAGTCTATTCCCGTGCAAGTAAATGGCCTGGCGTAAGCACTGACACGCTCCTTAGGTAAGTCACCAATCTTGATGTCTAGGATTGCCGGTTTGAATCGGCAGCAGTTTAAGCAATTTTTAATTACTTTCCTGACTTCTCTTCGACCACTAATCGGCCAAAAACGATGTCGCACCGCGCTAAGCAGTTGTTCTTGCGGACAATGATGCAGTCTGACGTGCTCCTCGCGGATAATGGATCCGGTTATTACATGTTTTGCAGGTAAAACCATCGGATGCTTTCGCTCCATCGACAGACTTGCATGCCGAAGCCTTCCTCCTACTCGAATCAATCCATCGCCGTCCAGGAATGGGTCTAACCCGCGTAACTTGCTCTTTCGTGATATTTCGCGCTTCTTTTGTAAATTCTCTATCTCTTCATGGAACGCCTCTTATTGCGTCATTTTGACGATTCGCTTATCTTTAACGTTACCGTCGCCGTTTTTAGTTCAGGTAAGTTTTCCTCTGGATTCTTCGATTTCTCTGACCTTCGATGATTACTCATGAGCCAATCCGTGCCACCAAAGTCGATTGACCGCCAGTGTGTCTGCGCTAATACCCCTCGACAACATGTCAGCTGGGTTTTCTTCAGAAGACACATGATTCCAAGCAATTCCTTCTGTCAAATCTTGTATTCTTGATACTCGATTAGCTACAAAAGTCTTAAGTTTATTGAGCTAAAGTTTAATCCACCCTAGCACAATAGTGCTATCGCTCGACAGTGTAGTTTCTCCGATGCTGTTACCAAATGATTTTCTTGCTGTCTCGTTTAACCTTGCAAGCAGAAGGGCTGCCTGAAGTTCTAATTTAGGCAGTGAGATTGTTTTTGAAGGAGCTACTCTTGACTTTGAGCAGATAAGATGTGAGCTAACTTTGCCTTCACCATTGACACTTACTGCGTAGAGACACGCTTCGAAAGCTTTCTCTGAAGCGTCGCAAAATCCAAACACATCAAATTTCTCTGATACGCGTGCTGGAGCAATGTTTCTAGGAATTTGTAAGTCGTTGATCTTCGGTAATGATGTGTAGTACGCTTCCCATTCAGCTAGAAGCTCTTTTGGAACCTGTTGGTCCCACTCGAGGTCTTGTTGCCAAAGTCGCTGCATAATGATTTTGCCGTTAATTAGCAATGGTGCTATGAGTCCTAAGGGATCAAAGACTTGAGCGATTTTAGACAATAAAACGCGCTTTGTAATGATCTGAGCGTTTGAGATCTAAATCTCGTACTGTAGGCAATCCTCGGTAGAATTCCACAGCAGTCCAAAAGTCTTCAAGGGTCCTTCTTTGTCGATAACAAGCACCGTGTCCGTTTTGCTTTCTTCGGACAGATGCTGTAGAACTTGCCGGTCATTTGATCTCCACTTCCTTAGAGGAAACTGACCTTGCATCAGCATTTTTGCGAGATCTTTTTGTAGCTTAATAGCATCTTCTAATTTGTTCGCGCCTGTTATAACATCGTCTATGCAGGTGTCCTCCAGAATAGCGATTGCTGCTTCAGGCATCTTCCCTCTGTTTTCCTTGGCTACTTGCTAAAGGCATTTAATCGCCAAGAACACTGCGCATGCCGTACCGTACGTTACAGTATTGAGCTCGCCAATTTGTACTAGTTCGCCCGGATTCTTTCTCCAGAATATTCGCAGTAAATGACGATCTTTCTTGTCAACGACGATCTGTCTGAACATGGCCGCCACATCTGCGGTTACCACGAACTCATGTGTTCTGAAACAAAGAATAATAAAAATAAGTTTCTTTTGCAGGTTTGGTCCTGTTAATAACTTATCATTGAGACTTGTTTCTAACGTCGTTTTTGCGGACGCGTCAAATACAACGCGTCAAATCTTCTTGCATGCTAGTTCTTCTTTCGTGTAGTGTGGCGTATCTGGGAAAGTCTCTTGCTTCCAGAAACGTTTGACTTGCTCGCTCAATTCAACATTTGATATAGCTAGGCAGGTTAATTGCGTGAGGAAGTTTGACTTCGTTCATTTCTCCTCCAATTATCCACCCTAATTGCGTGTTCTGCAGCGCGGGTTGTCCTTCAATTCGATTTCTCGGCGTATCTATTACTATTTTCCAGTATAACGCTGCTCCTATCAATAGATCTATGGATCCTGGTTCTTTGAAGACAGGGTCTGCTAGCTGGATATCTTTCGGCAAGACTATATTTTTCACGTCAATTTTGCTCTAAGGCAAATCTTCTGTAATTGAGGGTAACACGAGGCATTTTAGTGTTGTTTCGAAGTTGTTATAAGCCGACGAGAGTTGTATCTCAGTGACCTTTCTGATGGTTGTCTTCGTTTGACTAATGCCTGAAATAGCCCGATCCTCTGATCGATATTGTAACTTGAGCTTTCGCGCTAATTTCTCGATTATGAGATTTGACTGTGAACCCGGGTCGAGTAATGCGCGACAAGATTGTCGACTGCCATCTTTTCCTTGCACGTAAACTCTAGCGGTGGACAAAATTACACGAGACGCTGATCTCTGCGCGTCCCTTGATTCTTCTTCCTTATTAGAGGTTGTTGAAATCTGCGTTTCCTTTATGACTGGCTTCTGTAAGCTGTGCGTCACCACTGGTGCATCCGTCGATTTCTCTTCCGACTCTCAATGTAAGATAGTATTATGTCGATTTGACCATTTCTTGCATGTCGATGATCTGCAACTCTTCGCATAATGTCCTGTGTTGAGACAGTTTGTACATTGTTGCTTTTATTTTACTAATTTGAATCTGTCTGCTATTGGCAACTTGAGTAATTCTTCGCATTTAAAGACCGAATGATCGGCTGCACAAATTTTGCAACTAGCTGCCGTTACAGCAAGGGATGCCCGTTTTTCCCCTTTTTTCTGTGTAGCTGGCTTTTGTGACGCTGGTTTTTCCTTCGTGTTTTGGAGTACTCTCAGCATGTGGCAGCGATCTGTCAGAAACTTGATAAATTCTTCTAATGTTGGCATATTGTCCGGTGTTTTGTTCTTTACCACTGTTTGCCAATCGCGCTGCTCTGTGAAATCCAACCGTTTCTTAGCTAGATGTATTATAATGGTTTCCCATTCTCCTACTAGTTGATTCAGCGCTTCTAGTGATTTAATGTGTGTCTGTATGTGCCAGATAAATTGCCTTATGGAGTCCGCTTTGTTCTCCTTTGTGATAGCAGGAAATTGCAGCATTTCGTCTAGATGCGTTTCGATGATTATCATCTGGTTATCATATGTGTTTTTAAGCAATTGCCATGCTTTGCCGTAGTTTTCTTCCGAGATGGTGAATCCTTGAATCACCTGCCGCGCTTCTCCTTGCAGTATACCGATCAAGTATTGGTGCTTTTGTGTCTGCGTGAGATCCCGGTCAAGATGGATCGTCGTCTCGAAGCTGTTTTTGAAGAACAGCCATTTAGTATATTCCCCTCGAAATTCTGGAAGCTGTATTACCGGAACTTTTGGTTTGACTCTTCTCGAATCGTAGTTTCTCCCGTTTCTTTGGATCTCTTATCCTGCCGGAGGATCCTCTGCGTTATTCGCTGCTTGTTGCCTACTGATTATTGCCTGTGCTTTTGCGGCGGCTTGGTAATAACTATTTTCGAAAACGGTTCTCTTGGCTTCACCATCGTCTTGATCCGCTTGAAATGTCTAGAGTCCAGCTGAATCTGAATCTCCTCAAATCTTTCTCATAATTCTTGCAGTTTTGCTAAACGCACCGTAGCTTCAGCCACCGTTGGCGAGTCGGTCGTATTGAAAAATCTCTGTGTGCGAGTTACTTGTGCTTTGACTTGAGCTCGCCTTGCTTTTAAGGCTTTTATTTCCGCCATTTTTGTCTTTCGAAGAATGGAAATTACTTACGAGGAAAAGGAATTGGTATTTGTACGACTCACTAATTTGCTGTGTACAACCGTTACTTTTCGCTGTGCCGAGCTATCGTGCCGTTGAGGTTATGCCTCCTTTGAACGCGCGGCGATGTACTGGCCTTGAACACGTCGTTCTTTTTCTGTGGGCTCTGTTCCTTGCCCGTTCTCGTACTTTCGCTTGATGCGACGTGCGTATGCTTCTTATGCCTATTCTCGTACTGTCCCTTGCAACAGATCGAATGCGATACTTTTAGTTCTTTGTTTTGCGATATGATTTAATCATGAAACTCTTTTACCGTTATAATGATGTGCTTTCTGTTGATTGCGTCTACGATGCTCAATGTTCAACCAACGTTTTCCGACCGCTGTCGCCGGTTCATCGTTCTCTCTCGCTATTACTTTCACGCAACCGTGTAATTCTTTAGTAGTAGGTTCGTGCTGCTTGTTGGGCGCCAATATGTTAATGAGTATACGCTTTTTGAATGCTATATGTGACTTTATTTAACAATCCTTGCGCTGCGTTAATTTTCGATACACACATATTCCGCCATCTTCCTTACATCAACTTCAACTCTTTCACTCGACTCAACTACACTTCGATTCGCTAATCGATAGCTCGCGCGCTCCTATCTATCGATAGAAGGATCGAGAGTGCTAACACCGATCAATCGACGTCGGTTTTCGTAGCGGGACGAAAGAATTTGCCACGCGACGGCAAAGTTCTCGGAAGTTAACGCTAAGTGTTCTATAGCGGCGCTCGCTTCACCCTTTAGACACGAGAACAAATGATGCAATCACTGAACATTAGACAAACTGGTTTCACCGATAATAATCATAGAGTAAAAACGATCGCGGAAGCTCTCCCATTTTTCGTAAGATCCGTCGAACGTTGGTAAGGTTGTGACCGGACGGAGGGTCGGCCATGCTACGACTTATTCGAACTTTGATTTTTATTGAAATTTATCACGGTCGCCACTCGGTTTTATCTAAGCCCACCGAGAAAGAT
>NW_020227464.1:0-5024 GCF_003070985.1 Temnothorax curvispinosus
ATCAATTTGGAGGCAGCATCCAGTCACGCAACAATAAACTTGTATAATATCCTTCTTCTTTCTTGAATATAAAACATATGTTTATGTAAAAGTAATATTAAGTACAATAATATACGAGCGATTTGAAAACCGCTATGGTAAAATTATCGCAATGTATTCATACCTGTGTACGTCAATGTATCAAGAGACACGTAGTGTCTCGCGCCCAAGTACACCCGGAGCGATTCTATTTACTCGATTTCTTCAGCATCGCAGAAAAATAACCGTAACTCGTGTGTACGAAATACTATGCTCGTGACGCTTGTGTGATTATTCAGCCATATTTCTTAATGTGACGTCACAGAAACGACATAGCCGCCATCTGGACAAATATACTAACATGAACTAACACGGTTTACTTTTTCATATAGAAGTTTCCCCCCCATGCCTCTACGGCGGCTCGCACGACAGTGTCGTTTCCTCGGCCCAAAGGGAATCACGCTGGGCCCGCGCGCGCCGGTTTTCCTAGCCCGGCCGGTGCTGCGCCCTAGCCTGTTAGCGATCCCTCTAGGCGATCGCCGCGCCTTGCGAGGGCGCCCCTCGCATCCGCTTCCATCCGCCGGCGGTAGTTTTAAATTCCGCCTACGTGAGACCGGCTGTCCAGGTCGCGACTCATCATCCGGTTGTTCGACGGCCAGGCTGGACGGGCCATGGCTCGTCGACCGGTGGCGGTATTCCGGTGGTGACCCCGTTCCTCGACGGGGACCTTCGTCGGGGCGTCCCCCCTCTCGGGTCCTCCGTTTTCGGGCTGCAGTGCTCTTGTGCGGGCTGTGTGGGTCAGGGTCTGTACTCTCCCGTACAATTTTATCGTTTCGCGTTTCAGCGCCATCTATTCTGTCTTACTTGTGAAAATGAAACTACGTAGCCAAAATTCAATATGGCGTCAGTTAAATCAGTCACATGAGCCGAGTGGCCGAGTCACGTAGGTCACGTTGTCACGTAGTAACGGGCAACAACGGGCGAACAATTATGAGCATCGCGACTGATCGCGACATGAGTTATTGCCGAATTTTCTTGTGTAATGTAAGTGTTCAAAATCAACGATCGGTCATCTTGTGCGGTATGGATGTGTACATGGATGTGTCTCGTGTATCATCCTGAAACGTTGAAACATTGCGTCAGCCTCTCGTTTTTATCTTTTACGCATTCCACTTCCACATTCCGAAAGAACGGAGAATATTGGTAAGTTAGTTATCATAATTCGAAAATTAGTGAATCCAGCGAGAATCGGCACAAATTAATGTCATTGTTGTCGTTCTATTTTTCAGAGTCGACGACCGGCGTTTCCTCCGTCTATCTCTACGGACGTACCTCGTGTGGCGTTCTTGAACGTTGCTGAAACGTTGCGTCAGTCTCTCGCTTTGGCCTTTTATGCATTCCACTTTCACATTCCGAAAGAACGGAGAATATTGGTAAGTTAATTATCATAATTCGAAAATTAGTGAATCGAGCGAGAATTGGCACAAATTAATGTCAGTGATCTTATACTATTTTTCAGAGTCGACGACCGGCGTTTCCTCCGTTTATCTACACGGACGTATCTCGTGTGTCGTCCTAAAACGTTGCGTCAGCCTCTCGCTTTTGCCTTTCGAAATTAGTAGACAGACTAATGGAAATGCCCCATTGTTTTAGGTAATCTTAAGACAAGTTATATTCATTAAGACGAGCAAGATATGTGTCATTATTCGCAACGTACTTGCAATTAGCATGTTGCGATGTAAAATGACTTAGCTAAAAATTTACTATTTTATTTAGCGTGTTTTAACGACGTTAGTCGAATTGGAAACTTTTCCCGAGGACTTATTTTCTTCCCCTTAATTTTAAGAATAGCTGTTTAAAATAAGTCAGGTACAATTCAAATGGATCATCCCAAATGTTTTACCCTATTTTGGACCACAATACGTCCAGGCTACAACTGCCAATTTTTAAGAAACCCTAAATTATCTACATGCGTATCGTCAGTGCTATGTATTTCTATTTAATAGTTGAGCTTTTTTAATCCTTGTGTGTACTGTTATATAAACTTAAATACGAAATCTTTTCCAATATTGCGAAAATGTAATATCACTTTTTTTCTTATGTATATTTTATCTTCTTTTTACAGATAAATTATATAAAATGTCGGTTAATTGCTCATATTGACATTGTGCAGATTAAAGGGGGCCAAGTTTGTGATATTCTTCACATACTACCATATTCCGTCTCTGCATATAAAATAGAACACACTACAATTGTCAACTTGCAAAGAAAATATTCATATTGTTACCATTCTTCTCCTTTTCGTGAATTAATATTTTGAATATGTTATGAAATGCATGCGATATTTTTTTCTTGCATTTGTTGCATTATGTCTCAATTTTAAACATGGATATATTATTATAGTAAAAAATTCATATCTGTAACATGTTTTGTTCACATGCACAATAATATATCTTTTTAAATATTTTTATTTGTATGTGACAAGTACATGATTAATAAAGATAATAATTCTATATCAATTTTAGGGCCGGTTGTTCCAACCTGTTGGTAAGCTAATTAGTAGTTAGATCATATATATGTCTTTGTTTATCATTTACATCAGACAAAGATAGGCATTAATTTAACTATTGATTAGCTTACCAACAGGTTGGAACAACCGGCCCTTATTCAGCTATTTTTAAAATTAGTTGAAAATAAACAAAACAATTTCCGTCGCCAGCAAATAATTCAAAATAAGTCGTTTTATTTTCGACCCAACTGGCCAATTAAAACATTATTGCACAAGTGTTGAAAAACAATATTGTTAGTTGAAAATATCTATTATCTTGTCTTTCTGTCATTCTATTTTTTTATCATTGTTTCTTATTTCTTTTATTCGATCTGATTGATATCCATTTGCATAACGCTGACGATATGTTTAATTAGCTAACCAATTAAAGGTTGACTACAAATATAATAATCACTTATAATTGTCAATAATAAATAAAGTGGCAGACGAAATGAGTTTTCCGTTTGTACAGTTAATATAGTATATATGTTATAGTCAAAGCCCGAAACGCAGGCATTCCTAGGATTGACTAGTCAATCCTGGGGAACGACCAAGCGTCTTAGTCAAAGCCCGAAATAAGTTTTGCGTTTCGGCTTTTAACTAGTCAATCCTAGGAATAACTAATACGGCTGGTTAAAGTTAGAAACTAAAGAAAAATCACTTTGGCATTTGACTAGTCAATCCTAGAAATAACTAATACGGCTGGTCAAAGTTAGAAACTAAAGAAAAATCACTTCGGACTTTGACCAGTCAATCCTAGGTGTGGCTTAATTTGGACTGTGTGACTGTTAACAAATAAAATCAAGTTTTTTTTTACTAAATTAAGTTCTTATTGTTATTAATGCCCCGCGACGCGAGATATTAAACGTTAAAGTTGACAGGAATCAGGTTATGATTCCTGTCATACCGACGAGTTGTAGCGACTACTGGCGACTACGAACATGCCTTGTGGCCACATACGCATGTTCAGTGGCCGCACACGCATGCAAAACTGCGCAAATTTTAAATGAATCAATCGTGCAGAATAACCCAAGCATCTCGATTCAAACAGTTAGGTCTCACGCTGGGAGTTTCATTAGTTTAATTATGCGTGGGAAGCACACACACACACACACACACACACAACGGGGGGGTGCGAGAGGGGGGCCTTTGGCTTCCTTCCCCCGCACCTACCCCGCCGGTAGGCTGCGTGGACCTCGCTTTATAACATAAAGTACATGCTAAGTTGTAAAACGAAACTATAAAGTACATGCATGGGGGAGGGTGCAGGGGAAAAATGCCTTTCTGTTCACGTGCGCTCACGCATGTAAGCCCCCTTGCACCCCTCCGTGCATGTGCTTTATAATTTTGTTTTACAACTTAGCATGTACTTTATGTTGTAAAGCGAGGTCCACGCAGCCTACCGGCGGGGTGGGTGCGAGGGAGGGGGGGCCGAAGGCTCTCCCCTCGCACCCCCTCGTTGTGTGTGTGTGTGTGTGTGTGTGTGTGTGTGTGTGTGCTTCCCACGCATAATTAAACTAATGAAACTCCCAGCATGAGACCTAACTGCTTGAATCGAGATGCTTGGTTATTCTGCACGATTGATTCATTTAAAATTGGCGCAGTTTTGCATGCGCGTGCGGCCACTGAGCATGTGCATGTGGCCACAGGGCATGTTCGTAGTCGCCAGTAGTCGCCGTAGTCGCTACAGCTCGTTGGTATAACAGGAATCATAACCTGATATTTGTCAACTTTAACGTTTAATATCTCGCGTCGCGGGGCATTAATAACAATAAGAACTGAATTTAGTAAAAAAAATCTTTATTTTATTTGTTAACAGTCACACAATCCGAATTAAGCCACACCTAGGATTGACTAGTCAAAGTCCGAAGTAATTTTTCTTTAGCTTCTAACTTTGACTAGCCGTATTAGTTATTCCTAGGATTGACTAGTCAAAAGCCAAAACGCAAAACTTATTTCGGGCTTTGACTAAGACGCTTGGTCGTTCCCCAGGATTGACTAGTCAATCCTAGGAATGCCTGCGTTTCGGGCTTTGACTGTAACATATATATATATATATATATATCCACAACAGACAAATGCCTAATACATACAATTAAGTGTAATAGAATATATTAACATATAAAAAAGTAGCCATTATTTGAATATGCATGACGGTATAGCTTCGTAGCTATTGTTTTTTTTCGTCGGTATTACATTATATGCCTTAAAGTTGTGACGTGACAATTGTCACGTCCGCCGCCCAGGCGATAGCTCGGCCGAGGGGAAGGTCAGGGATGGCGCCTCGACTCGGCTCGAGGAAGGGCTACCCGCGTAACTAACCTTTTTTCTGAGTAACATTCCGTAGGGACGACAGGTGGTGCCGGAGCGTGGGATCACGACCGGATGTAACGACGATAGTCGCGACGAGGGAGAAACGGGCGCTCGGAGGACGCACGAAGGAGTGGTCGGCCGACGG
>NW_020227465.1:0-6141 GCF_003070985.1 Temnothorax curvispinosus
ACGCTGAGGTGTCTCCACCCGGAGTCTCTTCCTCGTGGCCATCGTGGTAATCGGAATAATGCTCGTCGTCGCTCGTCCGATCCCGGACGAGCCCCCAAAATGTTGCGCTCGACCGCGCGTTCGCAGCACACTCTCACGCACTCACTCGCGAACGCGGCGCGCAATCCCGTTACCGGGAATAAATACTCACAAATAGAAAAGAACTCGTTTAATGCAGTAATGTAATAGAACAATGGCTCGTGAACACGTCTGAACGGTTCGAAGGTCCGGCGGAGAATCTGACAGACGGCAGAAGTAAACAAACAAACGCAACAGCTCGTCGTCAAGGCTCGACGTCACGCAGCGCTTCGCGACTGCTTTTCGGGCTTCTACCGGGCGTCTCGGCACGGGCGCAACAATATATATATATATATATATATATACTTATGGAAAAGCTTACTGTTATAATATAAACTTTGGTTATTGCATATAAAAAGTATTACTTGAAATAATTTATTTTTTATTTGTGGAAAATAATTCTCGAAGAACTTCTATCTTTTCTTTATGCCGACGCTCTTTCTGCTTTTTTTTCTCATTATTAATGTCTTGTAACAGTGCAAAAATGTTTGATGGTTTCTGAATTTTCCTCTCAACTTCATCTTCGCTGCTCAAAGAGTCTATTTTTTTTTTTTTTAATAGTACATTGGCCTATACCGAAACAAACGTCAGGTTCGATGCTATCGTCGATACTATTGATTAATTCAAATTCTTCTTCAAAGTCGATATTACATTTTTTATTCCCTGATTTTTTGTTATTTTTCTTTGCAGCACATTTCTTTTTTTTAACATATTTTATATCGGTATTCGCACTGCATGGACGAACGAAAAGTTCCAAATGTTTTCGTAATTTCATTACTTATAAATTCCCACATACATTTCTTGTTTTTGAATTTGGTAAATGGGCCTATTTGTTTAATATTTTTGAAATATAATTCTAGTAATTTTTTGCTTTCATTATCTGTCCATACAATTCCATGTGAATCATTTTCTTCTTCAACAAATTCTTCATTCTTAAATGATGCTGTACTGCATGGCATTATGCTCTCTGAAATGAAATTGCTTCATCGTTATCTCAAATGCAATATTTCTATTGTTCAAAGTTTTTCGCATAGCAATGCGCACACACACTTACCACTTTCAACTGATGTTGATGATGATTCGCTACAGGACGGATGTGCTGTCCGTAGATATTTTAATGTGGTATTTCCTGAGGAAAAAAATGATTTTATATTTTTGATGCTACAGCAGTGGAAATTCATTGGCGATAAAGCATATTATTAATTTTACAATATTTTAAATAAAATGTTTACCGTCGTTATCCACATATTCATACAGAATTCCTTCATCCGTTTTTATTATTTGTCCATTTTCATCGCGACTCACACTTGTCTTCTTCTTTCCTGTAAAAATTATCATTTATGATTTTTTGTTACAATCAATTAATATTGTATGTACATTTGTTCTTTTTTATAATTAACAGTAATTACTAACATAGTACAAATTTCTTACCTAATCCACTCATTGTTATATTTATTACATTTACTTAATACGAGCTGAAATATTTTCGCGAAATCTCTTGAAGTATGAAGTTCCGCATGTGCTAATAGTGCTAGAGCTTCCGTGAACTATCAGTAATAGGTTAGGAGACACACCTTCCGTCATGATACTGAGTGCGTTCCTAAAAATATCGAGTTTTAAATCGAACTTGAGATCTGACTCGACCCGACCCTGAGTCGGGACGAGTCAGCAAATCGAAAACGCTATAAGAAGTTTCCGTATTTGACGTCCAGTTCGCGTTATTCCAGCAGACTCTTTCTTCCGGTCGTCCCTGATCAAATCAGCTGTTTCTCTCTTCCGGTCGCCCTTGTGTGTGATCACCTCAACTGCGTCTTTCTTCCGGTCGCTCCTGATCACCTCCGCTGTTTCTTCGGGTTTGGCTGTAGGTGCAAGATCGTCTCTTTTTAATATTACAGGATCAGCCTCCAACAAATATAAGCGCTGGATAGGTCGAATCAGCTCTCCAGAGTTGAGCTTCAATTGGGCTAGTCGCGGTATTCCATCTCTTCCGGGTAACAGCTTTAAAACTCTACCTAGCGGCCACTCCAACGTTTACGATTGTCCGACCCAATTAGTACGTCTCCTGGTTTAAAGCCGGGATTACGATGAATTTAACGTAACGGGACGCGACGGGACGCGAAGTAACGTAACGTGAACTTAAGAAATTACGATCGCCGTAACGTGAAGCAGCGTGCATTTGAAAAATGATTTGACAGCGTGATGTGAATAGAAGATTTGTTGTCATTCTCGTTGGTAGTTCCTGCTTGGTAATTCCAAATGAATTCTGCTATGAGGCATTATCAGTTTTTTAACTTAATTTTGGCCGGATATTTGTATCTTCAACTGCGGAAAAAGAAACGAGTACGAACCGTTGGTGTGAAAGAGATTTTTCGGAGAAGAACCCAGTTTGGTGATGAACATAATTTACTTGAAGAACTCCGTTTTCGTGATCCACACTTTTTTTTTATTTACACAAGGATGAATGTCGAAAGGTAAGATTTAATGATTGTCTTAGTACAAAATATAATCATTTTTACAAATTAATGTCTGCTTTCCTACATTTTGGTACCTCTTGATCTTGCTTGGTATACTGATAAAGAAGCGCTTAAATAAATATTTTTCTGGCACAGAGTTTGTTTTTACAAATTATATGTTCGCTTTCTTAGATTCGAGTATCTCCTGAGCTTGATTGGTCCACTGATAAAGAAGCGAGAAATGTACACTGCTCTTTCACCCACTCAGAGGCTTGCTATGACATTGAGGTAAGATCATCAATGTTTGCTTATCTTATCAATTAAGTCTCAGAAGTCGATTCCATTTGTAAATTTGCTTTGCAGATTCTTGGCAGCAGGAGACAGTCAGTATACTCTGAGCTTTTCCTATCGATGTGGCCTGAGCACTGTCTCTCAGATCCTGGCCGAAACCACTCGAGCACTTGTCAGTGTATTAAAGAGTGTATTTGTGAACCCTCCAGCAAATGAAGCGGAGTGTCGTGAGGTGAGTGCTGGATTTTGGGAAGAATGGCAGTTTCCTCATTGTGTGGGGGCCATCGATGGGAAGCACGTTCAAATACAGGCCTCACAAGCTTCCCAAAGTGTTTATTTTAATTACAAGAAGACATTTAGCATGGTTCTATTGACAGTTTGTGATGCACACTACAATTTCATCATGCTGGATGTAGGAGCAGAAGGCTCACAAAGTGATGGCGGAGTTTTTCAATCGTCTGAAATAGGTCGGCAATTGAATGATGGATCCCTTAACTTGCCGAATTCAAGTCACCTACCAGGAACTGTGGTTGACATGCCCTACTTCCTTGTAGGAGATGCAGCTTTTCCTTTGAAACCTTTCCTGATGAAACCCTATGGCGAGCGCAACATACCCCATGACAAGTCTGTGTATAACTTCAGGTTGAGCAGAGCAAGGAGAGTAATTAAAAATGCTTTTGGCATTTTAGCGGCTCGTTGGAGGATTTTCCGTCACCCCATTATTGCTACAGAAGACAATGTGGAAAGCATCATTGAATGTGCTGTTTGCCTCCACAATTTCATCCGCAAGACAGGCGACAGGAAACTCAACCTATCATATTGCTCCCCTTCTTTTGTGGACCAGGAATTGCCAACTGGCGAACTGGTAGAGGGAGAATGGCATGACATTGTCGCTGGGGAGAATGGAGCCATCATTGATGGTCCACGGATGGGAGCAAGAAATTCTGTTCTTGGAGTATTACAACAGAGAGATACACTGAAAGAGTTTGTAAATGGGCCTGGGGCTATGCGCCATCAAGACAATATTGTGAGGATCCGGCAAGGAATTATCCCCCTTCAGTAGCTGTAGATTCCGATAATTTGTCTAGTGTAATTTATTATTATTTTGCGTCATGTTGTTTCTCGCTTTTATTGGTCAAGAGTTGTTCAGTTGCGTTCGCCGCAAGTGTATATTACTGTACTTTGGAACGATGCAACTGTATCATTATACATGCAATTATACGAAAAAAACTCGATGTAGAAATGACATAAAAATTTAATTAAACCTAGCAGGACAGATTTAGAAATAAAGTACATACTTCAAAGAAGTGCTTTATTTTGGTCCTTCGGATCTACATCGGATATCTCGAATCGGAGAAAAAATCGAAAAGATTCCGAAGAAAGGTACGTGGGAACAAAAAATTCTCCATTCCATTTTCCAATTCTCCTTTTAATTTTATTGGTATTGGGTTCGCTATCACGATTACTGAATGGACTCACAATTATTCGCTTTCGATATCGCGGATACCTTAATTAATTCGACATACATAGAACGATAATGTCATGCAATCTACGCTTACTACCATGATATTTGAAATATAATAAATAGAAATACAAAACATAATAAAATGTTTTTATTGAAACACAAAGGAAACATTTTTATTTTCAAATAAAACTCATTTTGTAAAACCTCTACCAATACACATTATTTAAATAGAACAATATAGTAATATGTTAAAACACGTAATTAATTCGGTACTTCCGGTACTTTCAAATCTTCAGCCTCCTCTTCACAATCTTGAATGATAGACCTAAATTTCCTCCTGTACTTCAGTTTCAAACCCATATTCGTTAGACTCTTGAGGCAAGATTCAACACTTTTGCCGATCAAAACGTCTGGATCATTAATATCAATTAAAGGTGATGAAGCAGCAGTACTATTAGGTGTAGCCATAGATTTGTTCAGATTGACGAGAGTCTCTTTGAACATTTCAGCCGTTTCGTCCACCTTTGACTTCTTGCACCGACCTGTAGGTCCTAAGTAGGGTAAGCTTGCAGCAGCTGATAATAAGCTACACCCAGGTAAAGGTGACGAGAGAGGAGAACAGGTAGCAATCACTCTAAATAGAGCACTAACATTATCCACAGCCTGTTCGCTCAATATTGTTTCTATGCTGCCTGAAGATGCCAATGACGGCGGAAGCGACAGCTCTTCATCTGTTGGTGACAAAGTTGGTGAAGATGTGGCTCCGAACACCGACGCCTTTGGTGGGAAATTATTCACAGATCTGCACCAAAAATAAAAAAATTACCCACCCGGTAAAAAAAGATTATATATAACTATATATAATTATATATAAATATATGTGATTATATGTGATTATATATGAAATTTGGTGCTTTATATAAAATTATATATGGGTCCATATATCCGCTTTTCTCCAATTGGTCGAGATCCGGGACGGACACTTCCGAAATCTCGCAAAGAAATATCGCCGGCGTGAGAGGAATCAGATCTTCACTATCTTCGGAAATGCAAGTCAACGGCCTCTGATTAATAACCGCTTCTACATCGATCACACAGGTCATTAATTACGTGTAAGACAGACGAGCTCTGCCCAAGATCCGTTTCAGTAGATCCTTAATAGATCGAATGAGGCGTTCCCAAAATCCGCCCCACCAAGGTGCCGAAGCTGGATTGAACGTCCAAGCAATACGTTGTATAGCAGAATCAATCCAGTCACGCTCAATTTGTTTCCAATCCAAGGAGTCGAATAAGTTGTTTGCACCGACAAAATTAGTGCCTTGGTCGCTCCATATAGTTGATGGTCGTCCACGCCGTCCGATGAAACGCCGCAGAGCCAATAGAAAGGCTTCAGTCGAAAGCGAAGTAACCAACTCCAGATGCACACACCTGTATACAGCACGGTGAACAAAACTATCCAAACTTTTGCTCCCGATTTCAGGTACAGAGGTCCCCAAAGATCAACTCCAGTAGTTTCAAACGCCATGGCATCTTTAACACGATGGGGCAGTGTGCCAGGAACAGCTTCAGCTCTCTTTTGCTTGAATCTGCGACAAACGGTACAAGAGGCGATTATCCTTTTGGCTTCACGACGGCCGCGTAATATCCAGAATTGTTCTCGTAGCTTGTTCAAAACAAACTGCACTCCCGCATGACAAAACCGAAGATGGATAGAACGTATTAAGCAGCTCACTATTGGATGACTTCCAGGTAGCAGGATTGGAAAACGGAGGCCCACCGAATCGTCGCGATGAACCAGCTTAGTCTTGACTCGTA
>NW_020227466.1:0-4944 GCF_003070985.1 Temnothorax curvispinosus
CTCTGTTTCCCAGTCTTAGGCAGATATTCTGTGATGTATAGTTTCCACCGAGATACAAACTATAATTCATCGGACTGTCCATCATATTTGAGCATTGGAGCATATTTTTTTTGCTTCACTAAAACATTTTATCTACTTGAATATGCAATGATTCATGTGGAGATAGATATAGCTATGTATATCCGATGGTCATGTCGGCGACCCTTCAGGAAAGTTTTGAAATCTAGAGACTAGATAATTGGAAGAAAGAAGGACGTGTAGGGAAACTTTACATTCGGTTGCTTGTAGTAATTCCAAGCAGTTTATTCTGCTACATGTCACATTGACAAATTTACTTGTACGAATAAGCGAGAATAAAAAGAGATAAAAAATTATGGTTCGTCAGAATCCGCTCGATGGCACGATGAAATTTATGCTCACTTTGAGCGGTGCTTGGCCAGGCGCATCATCCGCTCTATTCTGTAGAATGTTTTTCATCGTTTCAATGATAACCTTTCAGTGTTGTCGCTACCGTTACGTTGCAATACATATGCATTCTGCCACACTTTGGGACTATATGGACTGCTTGTCTCTTCCTTTGGCAGATTGCAAGGTGTTTTTTAAGTGCCTTGTGCTTTGGTTAAATCAGTCGTAAGTAACGTGTATATACACAAAGTTGGAAACAATTTACAAAAGTATCCCATTAAACTTTCTGGTTGGAATATGTGAAAGTTTGGTTTACATATACAGTCTGTTAAGTAAGAGCGTGTACAAGTTAATGTGTAGAAAAATTTATTTTAAATAATTTTTAAATACATGGATTTGTTGTACTTCATCAGAAGAAAAATGCTTTTCCATCAATAATGTGTCCAGTCACCACCGGCATCAATAATTGCCTGGCATCTTCGAGGCATATGGTTTCGACTAAATGCGGCACTCATGGCGGTTTACGTATTTCTCAGGCAAGAATTCAACGCCGACTGAGTCCTTCGTGACAAAGCATCCAGGACAAAGATTCCATCTATCGACTCACGCAAAAATTAGGGCGATATTTCAAAACCAACTGCCAGATATGCTGTACACGCTCTTACTTAAAAAAAAACAGTCATTCCATATTCTCAAGTAAATAACGGAATTATTTTCTCAGGCAAGAATTCCAACACCAACTGAATCTTTCGTGACAAAACATCCAGGACAAAAAAGTTCCATCCATCGACTCACGCAAAAATTAGGGCGATATTTCAAATCTAACTGCCAGTTATGCTGTACACGCTCTTACTTAACTGACTGTATGACATTTGGAAATAATAAATGTCCAAAAAGATGAGTGTTTACAGTGTGAAAATTAAGATTACTTTAAGATCGACAATATAATCGGTGAGCACCATCATCCACAGAAAATTTATCGAGGTGCTAACAATAATGAAGAAGGATTGGAGTGACTGTGATAATGACGATATCAGCATGCGCAAGACAGCAAGCAAAGCTAAAACGTCGGGACGTATTACAAAAATTATCCTCATCCTTCATACAATGTCAGTTGTTGGAGTCAGTATCGGTGTCATCCTGGCCAATGTCGATGTCACCAGTAACACGACGGAATTAATCTTCCTCACTATCACTAAGATTGAAGTTCCTTTCGATGTAAACACGCAACACACATATAGATTTATTTTACTAACAGAAGTGTGTATGTTATTCATGTACGCCTGGTCGGCTGGTACAACGAATTCCTTGTTATTAACTTTGGTAAGTTGAGGATGTAGAAACGATATTCAAGGTCAAAAACATAATTTGAACAATAATTTTAAAATTTTATTTATGCAGTAACTACATTGTATGCAATAAAGCCCAGCACGATAGATCTAAAATTTGAGCTAAATTATCTATGTCACCCGATTTACTATTTCCGTGTATTTTAATAATACCATTCCGCATCCTTTTGCACCGCTTGAATACAAACCAGTTACGGATGTCGATTATTTCATGAGCAACGGGATCTTTATTTTCAGACCTTACATACAGCTGGCCAAATCGATATTTTGCGTTATTGGTTAACGCAGCTCACACCCTCCGGAAATGCGAGTGAAGGTGAATCACTCGCTGCCGCAACGACTAAAATTATTGAAAAGCACAAAAAGATTATATGTTTTTCGAAGAATATAGAAAGCCTTTATACACATATTGCGCTGCTGCTATTTGTGTCAAACATGTTAATGATCTGTGCGCTAGCTTTCCTTGTCGTAACAGTGAGTAAGATGATTTTAAATGTAAACTTATATAGTATTTCTCTAATATAATTGCAAACAATATGATAATATTAAATCTCCATTTACTCTTTAATATTTAACTTTAATTCAGCTATCTAAATTATGCTTTTATTAATTTTATTTACATTTTATTATATACAAGTATTCTAAAGAGTTATTAATTTATATACATATAACAATTAATACAATAACTAGTATAATATGATAACTAATAGATAACTAGTATAATATAATAATTAAATATATTATTTTTATTAATATACTTGTATACTATATATTAATTATATACTAACTTTATATTTAATAATTTTTCGCACATCGTTGTTATGCTATGTCGTAGACAATCGGTAGTCCTGATGCGACAAAGCAAATAGTAAGATCTTCTTTCTTTTTCGTTATAACAAATCTCGAAGCGTATATATTCTGCTTTGCTGGAGAATGTCTGAAAAACAAGGTTAGCCAATAAAGTAATATTTATAATAAAGTAGTAATAATTGTCGTAAATTGTTAATGATAAATAATATTTCATCTAATTAAAAAAAATATTGTGAAGAATATTAAAACATAAAAAATTTCTCTATTATTTCCATCTTTATAGAGCAAAGAAATTGGTTTTGCGGCGTACAACTCTGCATGGTATGACATGAAAACTAAAGATAGTCGTGTCCTGTTATTTATCATGTTAAGATCGCAAAAACAATTGACACTTACAGCTGGGAAGATGATGGATTTATCCTTGCAATCTTTTACAAGTGTAAGATTTATACATAGAAACTCCATCTATACGATAAAATTCCTTTTTAATATTAAAAACAGAGATTTTGAAATCGGTAATGCAAAAATAATTTTTTAGATCATAAATGCTTCGGGATCATTTCTGTCGATGCTATTGGCGATGCGATAAATACTAGATGATCGATTATTTAACAACAGTAAAAAATTATGAATTATACATATATCAGTAGTTCTAGAAATTCATGTTGTAATACAGTATATTTCTCCAAATATAAATATTAAACAATAATCTGAATCGTTCTCTCTAAAATTACAATACATTACAATGTAATCAGATTCTGCGTAAGTGTCATAAAAATCATGGATTTTTTCTCGCACAATTTAAGGTAAAATATTAAAATATTTTATTAGGTATCCTATGCGAAAAAATTCCTTCCTTTGCATATTGGATACATGCATGATAACGAATGCACAAATTATCATCAATATTAAATTACCAATATTAAATTATTAATATTCAAATTAGCATCAATATTATTTTAATAGAGAGTTCCTAATAAAGATTTTCTGCGTCATATAATTATATTTCATATAATACAGAAACACATCAGATTTATAGAACATCTGTACAAAATCAGAGTAATAGAGTTTCAAAAATTAACATTCACCGCGTGACATTACTATCGTGAATTAACGCAATGTAATACTAACAATAAAATGATAAAATCAACATAAGTTATATCAACATACAGCATTGTAGCACTGATTATTGCTTCTTCTGGGACTTTATCATCCGTTTGCTGCCCAGTGAGCGATTTCTATGAAAAGTTGTGATGCCGTGATGGACAAAAATCGAAGACGTTCTCTTCGTGAGACAATAATACACGTATTTTTCCGCAGGTATCATTATATGTATTTAATATATGCGCACTTCATGGCTGCATTGTGGCTATACTGTCGGTACCAAAGGCGAAAAACATCTTATCTGTTCCCTCTTTCCCACAAAATTGTAAGGAAAACGCGACGGGTACATTTGAGATCTGCACGCACAATAAAAATATTTTATGAGCAACTTTCATTGGTCAATTTGCCGGCAGTACACGTTTGAACAGCTCCCACGACGCACTAGTCTTTACACAGGTATCTAATGATATAAATCATCGCTGTAATTGGGAAATACACCTCTGTTGTTAAGAGGAACAGCGATAGCATATTCATTTTAATTTTTTTCTTTTAAAAAATCCTAACTTCGTTAGATATTTTCTAATGCACTTGTTTGGACAGAATCGAGTGTAAAAAGGGATATAAATGACTATAATATATAACTCGTAAAAGCACGATTAATCGCATAGTGTTTCTTATGCTCCCCTAGTTCGGCGTCAGCCCACACAAATTAATCATTTTAATTACTAGATTGTTCCGGATTGTTACAATAGCGTTTATTGAATTCTGTCACTATCTTTATTTTTCGACACATTTCAATTCGCAGAATTTCTTTTAACTTGGTGGATTGCTTATGCAGCTTCTTGGCACACGTAAAAGCAATTGCATAAATTCGTTGCGTTCTGGATAACTCAGCGGTAAGTAAAGTGAGTGCGTTAATTAAAATTATTTTAATTAGTTTTTAAAATCTTATTTTTATTTATAGTTTAATTATTGATGTATATATATATATATATATCCTAATATCGAAATCACATATATATATATATATATATCCTATCTTTGCGCTTCATTAGTCCTGATTTATTAGAAATGTGATAAATTGCTTCACTTTCACACAGAAATTCGTGCATTTATAAAATTATTGTTACATTGCTAAAGCATGAATTGCTAATAACAAAATATTACAAACACTTGGAATTATACTACAAGCAAGCGAATGTGAAGTTTTCCCACACGTCCTTCTTTCTTCCAATTATCTAGCCTCTAAATTTCAAAACTTTCCTGAAGGGTCGTA
>NW_020227467.1:0-2835 GCF_003070985.1 Temnothorax curvispinosus
ATATTGCTTCATAAGTTTTATCATTTAGTATATTTACCTTAGTTACAATAAAATCAGTTATAGTTGCAGTAAAACGTATAATGGTGCGGTAATATAAGATTCTCCTTGACATACATTAACTGATCTGCCATTACTGTTTTAAGCTCGCTGAATTCACGCCTCAGAACTTCTAAACATCTCTAAAGAACCTAATAGATAGAATTACCTGTGTGTGAAAATTTAATTTATGCAGCAGAACATTATATATCATGCCAATGTTACTCCAAAAGTGACACTGGAGTATTTTAATAACTTAAACGTTCTTTAAACCACTGAGACATTCACCTTTCTTCATTATAACACTCCGACGATGGTCAGATCCATCCCAATAACTGAATGTGATCTCAATTTCTTCTTCCTTCAACGCGTTCTGCTTTCTACCCCATTCTTATCTCAATTCTTCCCTAAGTTTATTTTTCTCCTCGTCCCTTTCCCTACTGGCAAAAAACATGTATCTACATCTGGATTTTTCTAAATCTTCTTAATCGCAGGGCCATCAAATTGCACATTTTCTGACTGCGGGGATTTTTTGGCATTGTCTTCGTCAGAAGACATCTCAGCTTCATCTTCGTCTTCGTCCAGATTAAAAGACAAAGCTTGAATCTGTCTCTTCTGTTTGTTCTTTTCTGTCTGCTTCGCCGCTAGTGCTCTTTCCTTTTCCTGCTCTTTTTCACGTTCCTTCTATCAAAGCATAAAATACACGTACAAAAATACAAATTATGAGATAATCAGGATCATAAGAAGATTTTAAGAAATTACTTGTGGGTATCAGGATTCGTGACTCAATTTAACGGCGGATTTTCTCTTGCATTCCGCGTGACCGACAGTACGTGCACATAATGTAAATATTACAATGCTGTGTTTGGAATAAATTAAAATAGTGGTTTGATTTTCATGAGGAAAGAATGGACGTCGACATAAAAATCGAGCTGAAAATTGCATTTAAATCTTACCACTGAATCAAAATATACATTTAAATTTTGATACAATAATTGTGTAGAGTACACATACATTAGTGATGTGTACATGTTTGCAAAAGCGCATCTTTTATGCGTTTTTTCTTTAAACGGCGAAACTTCCACTTTTCGCTTGGCGCGAATTTCTCTATCAACATTGGGTTGTCGTAATACATTGCTCTGTAAAGAATTTTGACTTCTGGTCGTTATTCCTTTCCTCAAAGTTGCAGTGCTGTTTTGTCGATTTTGTCCGAGTAATACCTTCGGTGGTGCCATTTTTCAGATATGACGAAACTTTAGTTCCTTATCTAATTGCTATAATTCACAAACATACATATAATTTAGTATAATACATATAATTTATATATATTATACATAGTTTAATTTATATAGTGCATAATATAATACGGAATGTTTCAGAAATAAATTGTCAAATTTGAGAAGCATATTCTACTAACAGTAAAAATGGAAAAGTTACAAATTTTTTTAAGTAACATCAAAGGAAAGGGAGACGTAAAAAGAAGGAAGATAAGAGAGATAAGTGATTTCGAAGTACAACAGATAACAGTGAATAAAAGAGAGAAGGAGGACATGTAAAAAAATGTATATATGAAATGAAAAGAGAGCATTTTTATCTTTTTCTAACTCTTAAAACTAGAAAAGAATAAAAAATAAGTTGAACCGATAATAAAATAACTTACGATAATTCCTTCGCGCGTAAACGGGATTGATCTCCTCGGCATCAGCTCCCTGCCGTCAATATATACCTGTGAACAGGCTCCTTGATCTCCTCAGTATCAGCTCTCTGCTGTCAATATGTAATACCTCTACAAAGTAAAAATGTATTGTATAATCAGAATACTAGCAACGTGCACACTTCATTTGAGGTTATAATTGGGTACAACATTCATCGCACGATACTGTTATAATTGCAAATCGGAAACGTACCTCGAGTCCAGCTCTTCTGCGATCAACGAAATCGGGATCGAACGTGTCAGTCGTCACTTTCTGCCAAGCGTAGAGAACCTTCTTTTCCGGCAGCGGTGGTAACACGATGTAGGGATACGAAATCTCGGGATAAGCACGAAGCAATTCAATTTTCAATTCAGTATATCGCCGGCACGATTACGGTGTTACTGCCGTTTCGCGTACGCGCGTATGCGCGCGTTGTCGCACCTTATACCTCGCGACAGCGTGCGGCTCGTGCAAACGTTAACGCGCGGCCGCAATCGCGCGGCAGAAACGCCTCGTGTGAACAGGCTCCTTGATCTCAGTATCAGCTCCCTTCTGTCAATATAAAAAATAATATAAGAGGTTATTAACCTGTATGTATAAACACTCACGTAAACGTAGTATAAACAGTAAATAAAATAGTACAAGTATAATAGTAATATAAAAAATAAGATAATTATAGGATAATTACATAAAACAATTACCTTGAATTAATCGTCGCGTCGCGTAAAGAGTCACGGTCGGTCTCGCTCCGCGCGTACTACCGTATCTCTCTCGAGATAGGTTATAACTGATGAACTGACTGACACTCTGACAGCGCGCTAAACGAACGCACTGTCTGCACTGCACTGCACTGCACTGCACTGCGATACTAACGCTGCTAGCCGCCAGTGTCGAAAAAGTGAAAGTGACGTTCTCTGTTAGTTACATGTATGGATGTATGTTATAATGAATGAGAACGGTTGACGTAGAAAGTATCTTAAAAAAAATTTTTGACATTTGGACTTTGCGTCGCAATATCTCCGCTCGTAGGGCACGTAGCGGAATATTATAAGAGAAACCCCCCCCCCTAATTGGACCCCAAGCTATCGATCAAGCCTAATTAGAA
>NW_020227468.1:0-2551 GCF_003070985.1 Temnothorax curvispinosus
TGAAGTCGCAAGGTGAACCTGCCACTTCATCGTCGGGTTCCGGTCGAGGCGCACCGGTAATCGCACAACCCACGGAGGACTACCCCGAGGACGAGCCGAACCGGGGGATGTCGGGAACACCGCGACCGGCCAGCGTAGCGGCCAATGAGGAGATCAAAGACGCCAGCTTCGAGAGCGTCGAAATCGGCGAGATCCTGCAGCGAATTCCGGACGAGGTAGCTCAGGTGATCGTGGAGAGCGAGGCGAAACAGCCCGCTGGACAAAGGGCAGTTCCGGACGACAACGACGAGTCGCCGATCCAGCAATCCCAGGCGGAGGGACGGCAAGACGAGTCGGGACCGAGAGCGAGCCAATAGGGAGACGCCGAGGCGGAGACCCGTGCGAAACACCCCTTTTATTACATTTCGAGTCATTTTTATTGTTTTTCATTATAATTTATATAGTTTCAACCCAATAACCATTTAGATAGAACCGCGAATGCGAGTAGCGGGTTATAAACGCCGTTAGAGCGTGAGAGTCACAAATTGACAAGCCAAAGAGCAACTTATATAGAATTTATTTTCTTTATTTTTTATTTACACGTACGCATGTAAGAAACATTTATTTTATAAGAATACATTTGAACTTTTGTAAGAACACACACAATTCACACATTAACCAATCCCACCAATCCCAAAGCACCTTTGCGTAATTTGAAAAGTAACAGAAAGTTAGAGTCATTGATGGGCCAATCAGAGTCCAGACCACAGTCGGAGATGAATCCCGAGAGGATCACTTCATTAATTTTAACGGCAGTTTTCTTATTATATTCCATATTAATTCTATACAGTTTATACGCGATCTATTCTATCACAGCGAAGCCATGAGGTTCAAGGAATACATCGTCGTAACCCTTATCATATTCATTCCTGTCGTAATGACATTCCCAGACATTTCTACCATCCTAACCATATACACATTGTACACGCTTTACATATTATTGTTGAGTCTCGAAATCGAGCCACGATTGGTTCCCGAAGAGCCATGAACACACACGCACACATTTGCATGAATAAAGACGTCAGAGAGACGCGAGGACCATTAGGGTTCAAGAAAACACATTTCACATTAATTACAAGATTTTATTAAAAGTTTAACAGCAAAGGCGAAATGCCTACACGCGAGGACCAATGGGAAGCATCCCGGTCTATTTTGTTAAGAACCGCGTTAATTTCTCTAGATTTATTAGTTTTGATCATTCTCGACAAAGCGATAGCCAATAGGAACGATTCCTGGCAGTTTGATATTATTTTACAAGGTTTTAGATTATTTCATGATTTTGCAAGGCCGCGAGCCAATGAGAGCGCTAGGCGCAACTTTTTCCAATAACGCGACGAATCGACCAATAGGAAGCGAGCGTAGCTCTGCGAAGCGAGAGAATGTCGTGAAGCGCGAATTTGCATTGTATAACTTCATTTGCATTTTGATTACTTTTATTATATGTTTTCCCTGTCGAGACAAGTACGATTAGTCGTATTTCATGCGATATTATGCATTATTATTCATTTTATATACTTACCGTTCGGATACTAACGGACGATACGAACCAGTCCATTGATTGGGCGAGACGATCCCGCGAAGAACCCGGTACCTGAAAGAAAAGGAGAATTAATTAAATTGATTCTAGTACGTAGTTTACTTACCTGGTCGTTATGGGGAACGTCAAAGAGACCATTTTCGGTCACTCGGAAAACGTTCCGAGTGACTCGCCGCGAATTTGCACTTTGTGCAGATTGCGACGGCTGGCATTGGTTGCCGCGTCCGAAGCGAGAGCCCGTGTCCGCCGTTGCAATACCCCTACGGTATCTCAGTCGAATTACGAGCTGAGCCAATGAGAACGGCTCAGCCGAAGGGATAAGCGATGCAAGGATCGTGTCGCTCGTCACCAAGCGACGCGATAGGCCGAAGAGGAAAAGGCGCGCGAGTACATGACTTCGCGCGTAAAAGACGGGCAGCGCGCCGGCGCTGAAGTAAAAGTGGGGGGTTGAGAACCGTTCCTCCCGGACAGTCTGCCGATATTATTCGAGGCGTGCACACGTTTCGACGGTCGCGCGCGACAAAACTCGATACGGTATTCTTATCCCGTCATCGCCTACGATAAGTGCGTTAATTAATTGCTAACAACGGCAAGCATCGCTCGTGAGACAGTTTGCTTGAGAAACTCGAGGCGTCAGCTCGTTACAACGGTTGCGCGAAACAACTCGACTCAGCTTACTTATCCCATGGCCGTATACGATAATTACGCGACTAGCAACCACGCGTTCACGGTAATTAACCGAGATTAGCTCGAAGCGACGGTTTTCAGAGTTCGTTAACAATCGACGCAGGTCAGTGCGCGATAGAACCTGTCCGTGCGTGTACCGAGATACTGTAACTGTGAAATTATTAAACTATTATTTGTTTATAATAAACAACGAGCAATTATTTGCGACCCCAGTGAATATCCTCTCCCGATAATCGTATCCTACGTGCGCATAAAACGGGCGTTGCCAACGGCCTTGAACACGTCCGC
>NW_020227469.1:0-1881 GCF_003070985.1 Temnothorax curvispinosus
TTATTACTAATTTATGCGTCGATACAATATGATACCTTGTTTATAAAGTGATTTTAAATTAAATTGTTAAATTTTTCAGAATTCTTATTTTTTAATCAATTTTGAATTCATTTAACGAAATCAACTCATCACTAGTCTTGATGAGTTTTTGATTTATAAACGGTCAAAAATGAGAATTTCTTTCCGCATTAAACGTCAACAATAGAAAGATTTGAAAATTATATTTATTTTGTATTTGATTTTAGGTTTAACTGAACTTTTATTTAGGATTTTCCAAAACGGTTAAAGTTGAAGACTAAGACAATGGCGTCTAAAATTTTTGCTAAGAAAAATTTGATTTCTCAAATTTGCTTGTATAGGAATGTATATAGCATATTCTTTCCGATACCGATCCAATTATTTCGAGGCAAGTATAAGCGCGCCTAATATCTACTTGTTAGATCCTTTTGCATTCGAGAAAGCTTTTCCACATTCTGCCTTCGGTTGATATCGCTATTAATTGAATATCGAGCTGCCGGTCATTTTGCGATATCAGAAAATTAGTATTTTAATCTATTATATTTTATTACATTTTAATGCAATTTCGCAATATAGGGAAAGTGTACTCTTATATTTTTCCGTAATCATCTACCTCAAATTGCAGTTTACATCCTTATTGCAGGAACGCTGTCAAATTTAACGGATCTTGATTGCCATAAGATTAGAGACATTATTAAGGTCAGTAAGAAAAGATATGAGAGATGAGAGCACGTGTAGTTCAATTCACGTTTCGTTTTATATTCTCGTGCAAAGAACGATCATTTCTAAGAGCGTCTTTGCGAATAACTTTTCGCTTCATTTCCCACATATGAAACTGCTCCAAGGGAGTTTCTCTTGAAAACAGAGATTCCTTCGAGATTTGCAGTCGATTTTCTTAGAATGAAACTTTAATACCGATCATATATTTCGAAGTCGCGACGTGCAGCACCTTGTCAATTGAGTCCTGAATTAAATCGACTTGAAAACGAAATTATCTACTTACGCGCGTTTACAAAGCTTGCCTTCCTAAATCCAATCTCTTTATTTTTTTACATTAATCAGAATGTATATTTCCGGTTTATTAAAATCTGCCTCGGAAAAAAATATTTTCCGTGATTTTTGAGATATTCTGATTTATGAGATACAGACTGTTCCGTTTTATAATAAATCAATTGTCGGTGACAAAATGTTTGACAAATTAAATTTACATTTTTATTAACAAAAATATCGCAGTCAACCATCAATTTTATGTACAATTAAAAGTAAAATTTTTCACTAACAAGGATTTAAAAACATAAATAAATGATCTAGTTTTATCTATATATTATTTAAAAATAATTTTAAAGTCTTTGGTTTAATTAATTTTAAACTTTATTAATTTTAAAGATATTCAACTTTGAAAATAGTGCAGACTTCTCCTTCGACATTCCTCGTTAGAAAGAATCAAATCTCTAGATTTGTCGAATTGTTGATCTGCCTGACCAACAATTGATCCGACAGAAGTGAAACTTCGATATACAAGCATTACAAATTTTTCCACATTACATTCTTTATCTCACGAGACAGACAGATAATTATAATTTACGCACGTTTCCGAGCGACTTATAGATTCGAAGTTATTTCTTTATGAGTCGTCATGCCAAGATTCAGACGCGATCAAAGCACGCAATAATGTATTACTTGACCTTCTCGTATACGATAACGTGCATGTACTTCGGCACTTGATATTAATTAGAGCCGTCAATTAACTATCGACTCTTCACATATGTCTACTGAATTAAAAATTTTTTACGTTTTTACGATAGAAACACGTGTCGTAAAAAAGTAATTGCAATTTTTATATGTCAATCGATTTCGAAAGAT
>NW_020227470.1:0-4688 GCF_003070985.1 Temnothorax curvispinosus
TATATTTACAATATCTAAGTATTGTAAAAACAAAAATGACGTGCTATAATTGCGAAATCCTTATCGAAATAAAATGACATTTAATGTGTAACAATAAAAAATTATTAATTTAAGTTATAATTGACACAGGCTATATTCCCGATGTTCTTGTCGGAAGATCAAGAATATTAGAAGTATCGCTGGGTTTCTTTTGTTCCATATTATCGGTGGCATTTGAAGCTTTGCTATTCATTTATATAACAAAAAGAATTGACATTATACCGCCGTTCAATTAATCTGGAATCTCTAGTGACCGATACTTCATACGACATTGTCATTTTGAAAGGTTCTATTTTCAATAACGCGTTTAAGATATTAATGAAAAACGTTTGACATATTTTATTTTGTGTATATTAGAGAGATTAATTTATAATTTATTAATACTCAAATTACATCGAATGCATGTGTAGATATTGGCTATTTAAAAAATGTATAAGTAAATCCTGGCAAAGCTTTATGTACTGTAAATATACGACAAAACGATTCGTCGTTACACCAACAGTCGAAGAAATGTTTGAATTGGCATGTGCAAGAGGTAAAAAAAAGTATCCCCCCCCCCCCCCCGTACTCCAACGTAAAGACGAGCATAAAGTGAGAGACCAAATTGGATGTGAAGTGATCCCAGTTGGACAATCTTACTTCGATATGTGAGTAGCTTCTGGCATATTGTGAAGAATTTTAAGTACAAACGGACCATCGACCTCGGGTAAAAAGAGATTATAATACCATTGTATATAATGCTAACGTGCTATGTGAACAAGTAATTTTTATGTATACAGGATACTCAGATTAAAAAAAGTTGATTGTGGGATGGGTTAGTAGATCGTTGGTGGACGGAAAAAAGTGAACGTCGTCATAATGCCAACGTAGAAGCAATTGTGATAGATTAAGTTTCTTTAGTAATTTTAAGGTGGTTCGTGCATTTAGGTCAAATGTAGTTAGCCCGGAAAATGTGATATGAAATGAAAGATTAACGTTCCTAGAGTGTGTCTGTAAAATTTCGGATTTTTTAACCGTTTGGTTCCGGAGATATATGTCCGTAAACTTTGCCAATTAATTTAACGCGGGGGGGGTAGCCCCTCTTGCGAAAAACGAGGCTAAAGCGCGTATGCTGCAAAAATTACAATACTTCAAAAATAGATGAACGAACCAAAAACTGACGAAACAATGCAATAAACATTTTGCAAGATACTGGACGAAGCCCGAGTTCATTGACCGTATAATAATAAAACGTAATTTTCGATTGACTAAATCGACAACACGGAACTGACAGCTGGACTCGAGCGGCATTAGCGGCAGCTTGGCAACGCATGTGTCAGCTGATGAGTATAGCGCATATCCCAAAACATTCAACGTTTACCATGTTCTGGACGCTGAATAAAGCAAAGAGTGAAACAAAAATTTTCGTCCATTTCTAAAAAGAATTAAAATTAAGTTTGATCAAGATCTGCAATACTGAATAATGAATAAACAAGTTTTAATACATTGAGGTTATAAAATGTCCAAATAATTTTAACATGCATTGTTTATTCTATTTATCATAACGTTAATTGCCGCGCTGCTGTTGTACATATATTCACACGGCTCACAACACTAGTAAAAGATGTGACTTTCGTCTCAATATTTTAATTACGTAGAGGTCGTATATAACATTAAATATGACATAAATAATAAATGTAATTATATGCTGATTTTTACGGACAAAATTCACACTTATTTATCACTAATAAGAATAGTTGCCTATTTGACTTGCAAGTACTGCATGAACCACGTTAATGATTTGCTGTGGAATGATAACAAACAGCTCTTATTACTTTCATAATTGAAAAAATTGTATATGCTTATCAACGCAGGCTATCGTAACTTTTCACTAATGCTATCACAAATATTTTACTTAATTTTACCTTATTTGCTCAAAAGATTTATCTGCCAGCAGTCATTTAACTCATGTTTAAAAATTTTATTACATTTATACCATACATAAATGTGTAAACCACAATTAATCCTGTAAGAATTAAAAAATTGCAGTAAATAATAAAATTATTAATCAAACATGATTATGTATGAGTGTCACTAGAATCATTTTCTCTTATATGCTTTTATTTATCTTAATTACGTTATTTAATATTCTGTGAGTTATATAACTTATTGTTAGATTTAAGTGGATAATATTAAAAAGAAAAGATATATTATAAATTATATAACTTGCAGACTTACTTAATATAGTAGAATAAACAAACTTATCAAAAAATTGCCGATATGATTATATACTCATCAAACTTTATAACAAAACGGACATTTTACAATATGTTTCTGAAGATACTCGGTCAAAAAACAATTGTAAAAGATTACAGTACACTGGACAATTATTTTATATGATTTACGTCATTTGCGGAAATATAAATGGTATATGATTAAATAGTTTTTTGGTTGACAGATTTATTGTAAAAAGTAAGACATGGTTTAGATGACCCCGTGTTAATTAGAATTATTAGCGAATTAGATGAATACGATTACATTGCATGATATCCATTAGCTGACAAAAGGCCAACATAACTAATCTATGTACGTGCTATCGATCCTCGACAATAACGTAATGTCTGTCCATTACATGATACCGATCCATTACAGAAAATAATAAATAAATAGCATTTTGCGATATGCGTATAAATATCGTGGAAAACTGCAATCTAATATATTTTTATTCGTCTGTATTCTACATAGAATCCACATTGACGTGAAATTAGTTCAACGAAAAAGAAATTCGCAAGGGATGGCTACGCGATTTGTTCTAACGGTCGCGATTTTTTATCTCATGATATGGGATTGTTACGCCGTGTCCGGGGTAATTTGGCATAAGCAACAGCAGAAATTCGTGCAGTTGTTCAGTATCCCGGAATTCGCCGCTCTTCATCAAGAAATTCTGGCTAAACACCGGGCAACAGAGAAGCCTGACATGAGCGGAGAAGTGGTGAAAGCTGTGTATTACGAGGTGCGTACACGTGGGTCTGAAAAGATCAACGTACAGTTTTTCTTCCGCAAGATGTCGCAAAAACTTCTCACAGAGCTTAATGGCAAATTTTTGACAACCCTCCGTGTTGATCCAATTTATTAGACTAGCTTATAAGAACTATTAAAATCATTAAACAACGATCATGATAATTTCTTATGCTTATAGGAAAAAAATATAGTAATGTTTTACGACAACGATACGAAAGTTAACGGTGTTTGCGGCGACCTGTGGCATGTTCTCGCGGAATATCTCAATTTTACGTATGTTACGACAACATTTTTTATCGTAATATCGCATATATGTTTGAAATTTTACACTGTGCACTATTATTCAGTTCGTGCGCGAATGGAGTTTGCAAAGTATTACGTTCCTCAGATTCATCCCGATAAGAGTCACCAATCGAAATTTCGGTGAAAGACTGGAAAACGGTAGTCAGAATGGTTTAGTTGGCATGCTCGCGCGGAATGAAGCGCAGGTAATTATGAGAAGTGGATTCTATCCGTCTCGCTTCGACATCGTGGATTTTACAACGCCTCTTTGGAGAAGCAGGTAAGTTGGTATAGTCTTACTAATAAATTACGATCAAGAAACTGGCTCATCCGTGACTAATTTCAAAATTATTAGTCGAGAGTATAGTTCCCTTCCTGCTGTTGGCAAAAATCAGAAACAGGCCTTGAATTCTTTTACTTGCAATATATAATAATTATTAATAAATTGATGTTTTAGGTTTCACATTTATGTTCGACCGAAATGGCAGTTCAATAATACATGGGTATTTACGTTATTTTCGTGGCAAATGTGGTTTTATATACTGTTTCTGTTCATCATCTTAAGTTGTGTCGGTTATTTTCTGCAAAAAGTACCGACAGACAAGCCCAAACGCAAAAGAAAAGGCTCCGTGGATTTCAGTCTAGGCGATCATTTTTTCTATTCACTCGCCATAATGAGCACGCAAGGTGCATACTTAATACAATCAAAGAAGAAATTAAGTAAAACCGCGTTTATAAATAATTAACAAAAAATTGTCAGCTTATTTTCAGTAAAATAAAGTAAAAAAATTTTTTTGTTTTTATAGATTAAAACGTTAATTAAGCATTCCACAATTAAAGTTACGATAAGATAAAATAATCTGCGATTTTTTATAGGCTACGTACCCGACGCTTTTTACAACAAGTTCAAGATCTTGTCGCTGTCGAAGAGTATATTCGCATGGCTGATATTGTTAGCCTTTAGTTCACAACTCATATATCGCATGACAAATAGAAATTTGACGCTAGCATTTAAGGATGTAGAATCTCTCATTAACAATACAAAATACACCTTATTGGCGTTCCGTAGCACCTTCCTCTACAATTCTCTTAATGTAAGCGTCGAAGATTACTTATATCACAGTAGTATTTCAGCGATTTATATTTCGCACTAAAATCATGATAAAGTTTCCTTCCGTAATTTAGAACAGCACTTTTATCTTCAAAGCAAAGTAAAGAAAAGATAATATTGAGAATTCGATTGTTCTTAATTACTTTGTATTATACAACTTTGTAACTTGAAACAACTTTTACGAAACATAAATGGTATATACAATAATTTGTGACTTACTATTTTAGCATAAATATCGAGGATTGATTGGCAAACA
>NW_020227471.1:0-1141 GCF_003070985.1 Temnothorax curvispinosus
ACTCCAAATCTGCGATGTCGCCAGTAGCGCCAAGCCGTTCGCGATAGTTATCTATAATTTCGAAGATATTTGCTATCCCGTCTCTGAGATAGCCCAAAAAATTACCTTTAATGTTTTTGCTGCTCGTTCGAATAGTCTCCATTTTCTCCAAACATTCAGTAGCGCATTTAGTCAACTGCTCAGTGTTATAGTTACGTAAATTGGTGGCAGTCACCGGGTGGATAATAAATTTATGTTTCGCAGTTGTTAGAACGGGAGTATAAACTTCGTTTTCCGAAGTCGTATACCTTCTTTTGAAAGGTTTCGTCGTATTGTCTGGGGAATTCGAAGAAAATCGTTCCTTCTTCTTTTCCCTATTAGGGGTAGGTAGAGGAGGTGTATCCTCGTCATCGTCGTCATCCTCAATCATTATTACATCTCCAACTGCACGTTTATCCCGGTATGTTGATTCCTCCGAGTCAGACACCCCAGGAGGGACGAATGTAGGATCAGCCTTCACATCGTCCGGAATTTGTGGATCTTCAGGCGACTCCTTATCGATATCCGCGATAATCTTTCTCGCGAGGTCCACTCCTCTATCGTAATCATCCTCCATATCCACCTCCTTGGTGGCCTCTTTATCAGCAGCTGCACCTGTCCAATCAGGACGCAGTGCTATTTCTGTGTTTTCATTTTTTTTATTTAGCCCATCGCAGGATTCTGGACTTGGCTTTTTAGGGCCAAGCCCATCGACACGGGGGTCGCTGGGACCGCACTCCCCCCGCGCCGGCCTCTGGGTATCCGAAGTTCCTGAGGCGGTAAGTTTCTTCTCCTTATTTTTACCTTTCATAGTTCGTTTCATTGTTTCAAGGGTGTTCTCCCCTTAGGACATTAAAATTCGGGTGCACCTCGCCCATGGTGCATCCTAGGACCGCTCGTCGAAGAGTTCACAGTGTCCAACTGCGAGTCTTGCAGTCAGGTGTAGGACTGCCAAAGTTAATAATCCCACGCAGAAATGAGCAATACGTAGGGATTAATCCAAGATTTATTCAGTAGAAGACTCTAAAGAGTCAATCTTCCATAATGATGACTGATGTTCAGTCGTTCCACGTGTGTATAATATTGTTTAAACAGATATAATAGCATAAAGTTCAATATAATC
>NW_020227472.1:0-5244 GCF_003070985.1 Temnothorax curvispinosus
CAAGAAAATATCAAAATTCGGAAAAGGCCCTATTCTGTAGAATTACCCCCTATCCAATTCTATCCAATTCAAGGAGGAAGAGGCGTTTTTTAAGCGACGTACCCAACTCTATCCAATTCTTTCCCCACTATTACCATTTCCTTTGGACCAACGGTTTAACGTCTCTTCTGAAAGACGGAGCCCAGTTTTCCATCTAGGGATAACTCTCTCCGCTAGATGGGGGGACAACGTTTTTACTGAGAAATTTTCAGTGACCTAGCGGGATTCGAACCCGATTCTACGGATTACAAATCTGGCGCTCTACCCACTAGACCAGCCCCGTCACCCTTTATTATTATATTATTATATTATTAATTATTATATTATTATATTATTATATTATTATATTATTATATTATTATCCCACACAGCACATAATATTGCAGTAATATTGCAATATAGTGGAAATATTACGTATTACAATAAAATATTTCAGAAATATTACTGATGTATTACACGTTTTTAAATAATATTGAAATATTACAGTAATATTGCTGCAACATATTGTTGAAATATAATACTTTAAGTAGCAAAATAATGTCAAATGACATTTTAATGACATTTTATTGACGTCATTAAGACGTTATTAAGGTATCACACAATCATACGTATTGCACAGATATCAAGAGACACGGTAGTGTCTCGCGCCAAGTACACGCGGAGCGAGACCGACCGTGACTTTTTTACGCGACGCGACGGGTTGCGAGTACCCGAGATGTTGAGATCTCGATAACGAGTGAACGGATCAAGTTCTAAGTAGGCTTGATCGATAGTTTGGGGTCCAATTAGGGGGGGGTTTCTCTCATAATATTCCGCTACGTGCCCTACGAGCGGAGATATTGCGACGCAAAGTCCAAATGGGAAAATTTATTTTTAAGATACTCCTCCTCCTCCTCCTCCTCCTAACGCCGACGTCTCAATATTATTATGATTATCAGAGAAACGTCCCTTTCACTTTTTCGACGCTGGCGGCGCAGGTATCGCCAGTTTCGATATCGCGCGCGTATTTCGAAATTAGGTCGATAGACTTATCGGTCAGGAGGAAGATTTCTATTTAGGTAAATTAGGTAATATATAATATATATTGAGTCAACGGAAAAGAAGGTTCTCAACGCTTGGCAGAAAGTGCCGCTAGGGAATTTTTAAGTCGATTCTTATGAATCAAGCTTGATATAATATATATTAAAGGCGCGGGTCCAATGAAGATCCGTAAACCTAACCCTAACCGTAAGACCGTAACCGTAAGAAATCGCCTCCTATCGTCTACAATGACAGCCCATAATCGTAACGAAACAAAAGAACCGTAAATCCATAACGCAAATTCGTGTTTGCGTCGATTCTAACCTCTGTGTTAACTGTTACAAAGTGCAAAAATTTCGCTATAATGGATAATTTACCATGTTAGAAAAACAGTTCTTGTGGCTATTAACTTAATTGCGATAATTCTGCAGTTATTGCGGAAAAAGAAGAAAAAGATTAAACGAAAATATTGGGTTCGGCCAATGTTATTACAGCGGAAGCAAAAAAGCCATTTTCATACTCTCTTTCAGTTTATGAAAAACAATGACGATAAACAGTTTTTCAAGTTTACTAGAATGACTGTTTCACAATTCGAAAGACTATCAGAATTAGTGCAAGAGTCTCTGATAAAAAGAAGTATTCGAGAGCCTCTGTCGCCGGAACATTGATTATGTATTACTTTGTAGTAAGTATATTTTGTAATACTTTCAATAATTTGTTGTGTTTTTTAAACTATTATAACACGAATATTTTATTTTATAGTTATCTTGCTCATGGTTGCAGTATGCAAACTGTTGCATGGAACTTTTATGTGTCAAAATCAACTGTGAGCAAAGTTATCCGTGACACTTGCAAGATTATATGGGACAAGTTATCGCCTATATGTTTGCCAAGACCTACTGCTGACGATTTCAGAAGGTACTCACGAGATTTCCAAGAGTTGCGGAATATGCCGAATTGTTTCGGGGCAATTGATGGAAAGCACATCGTTGTACAAGCTCCTTACAATACTGGGATCAGTTTCTTCAATTATAAAAAAAACATTCAGCATTGTGTTAATGGCAGTTTGTGATGCTAACTCATTTTTACTCTTGTTGATGTTGGTGCTTTTGATGGTTCACAAAGTGACGGAGGAGTCTTTAAAGAATCAGCTTTTGGAATAGGTCTTGATGACAACAAACTGGAAATACCTGACGATAGCTAGCAGCTTACCAGAAACCGACACAAAGTTTCCATATTATATGGTTGCAGATGAAGCGTTTCCTTTGAAAAGCTATATTATGCGACCATATCCTGGAACTAAATTGGACAAGACACATAAAACTTTCAATTACCTTCTTTCTCGAGCACGTCGTGTTATCGAAAACTCTTTTGGCATTTTGGCCAGTCGTTGGCGAATCTTCCGATCAACAATTATTGCACATGTTGATACTGCAGAATGGATTGTGTGTGCAGGATTGTGCCTTCATAACTTCCTCCGGATGTCAGAATTAATCTCAAAATCAGAAAATGCTACGTACTGTCCTCCAAATTACGCTGATACATGGGACGACAATGGGAATGTCATATCTGGACAGTGGAGACAATGCGAAGAGAATATCATCTTTAGGAACATGAGAAAAATGGGAGCTAATAATGCTACACGCAAGAATGTTACCTTACGTGACACGCTTGCCGAGTACTCCAGAAGGCGCAGTTTCGTGGCAAGAAGCATTATATTACGAGAGGATCATTTTAATTGTACAACTCGCGAAAATATTAACTATTCAGAACGACATATATTTTGCAGAATGTTTATTATTTTTTTATTTTAAATGATTCATTAAATAACAATCTTATTATGTATTTCACATTGTATCTTTATTAATAAACTTTGGATAACAGCTACATTAAAAGTCTCTGTTATAATATACAATAGACATAACATAAATAAATATCTTAATTTGCTATTAGAACACATTTCTCAACAATTATAAACATATAACCTCACACCCGTTCTGAATGCAACTCTGAATCTAACCTCTCTTCGTTACCATAACCGCGGTCGTAAAAGTTCAAATTAACCAACTTTTACGGTTACGGTCTTACGGTTAGGGTTAGGTTTACGGATCTCCATTGGACCCGCGCCTTAAAGGTGGAAGCACATAAAATTGCAGGAGCCTTGAGCAGAATGCAGAAGCCATATGCGCATGCGCTATGGTATTTGTAGAGCTCTACAGATATCACAGCGCATGCGCATATGGCTTCTGCATTCTGCTCATGGCTTCTGCAATTTTATGTGCTTCCACCTTAAGGGCCAATTTCACCAACCACAGTTAGCTTAACCGACGGTTAAAGTTAGCAGGATTGACCAATAAAAAGTAGGGTGGATTCATTTCTATTGGTCAATTCTGTTAACTTTAACCATCGGTTAAGCTAACTGTGGTTGGTGAAATTGGCCCTAAGTCAACAGAAAAGAAGGTTCTCTACGCTTGGCAGAAAGTGCCGCTAGGGAATTTTTAAGTCGATTCTTATGAATCAAGCTTGAATTCGATGTCTAGGTATCCCTGTTGCCGATGACGAGGTCCAGCTAGTGCGCTTCATAGTTTTCGGTGTCCAGGTGTAATAATACGTTGAATTCGATGTCTACGTGTCCCAGGTTGCAGATGACGAGGTCCACATAGTGTGCTCCGTAGTTTTCGGTGTCCATGTGTAATCGTACGTTGAATTCGATGTCTACGTGTCCCAGGTTGCCGATGACGAGGTCCACATAGTGCGCTCCGTAGTTTTTGGTGTCTACGTGTATTAATACCTTGAATTTGATGTCCACGTGTCCCAGGTTGCTGTTGACGGGATCCAGATAGTGCGCTTTATAGTTTTCGGTGTCCAGGTGCAATCGTACGTTGAATTCGATGTCTAGGTGTCCCAGGTTGGCGATGACGAGGTCCACATAGTGCGCTTCGTAGTTTTCGGTGTCCAGGTGTAATAATACGTTGAATGCAATGTCTAGGTGTCCCAGGTTGCCGATGACAATGTCTAGATAGTGAGCTCCGTAGTTTTCGGTGTCTACGTGTATTAATACCTTGAATTCGATGTCTAGGTGTCCCAGGTTGCCGATGACGAGGTCCACATAGTGCGCTCCGTAGTTGTCGGTGTCTACGTGTATTAATATCTTGAAATTGATGTCTAGGTATCTCAGGTTGCTGATGACGAGGTCCAGATAGCGCGCTCCGTAGTTTTCGGTGTCTAGATGTAATAATACCTCGAATTCGACGTCTACGTGTCCCAGGTTGCCGATGACGAGGTCCACATAGTACGCTTTGTAGTTTTTGGTGTCTAGGTGTATTAATAACTTTAAATCTGAATGTAGGACACGTAGGTATCGAATTCGAGGTATTAATACACGTAGACACCGAAAACTACGGAGCGCACTATGTGGACCTCGTCATCGGAAACGTGGGACACCTAGACATCGAATTCAACGTATTATTATACCTGGACACCGAAAACTATAGAGCGCATTATCTGGAACCCGACATCAGCAACCTGGAACACGTAGACATCGAATTCAAGGTATTAATACACCTGGATACCGAAAACTATGAAGCGCACTATGTGAACCTCGTCATCGGCAACCTGGGACACCTAGACATCGAATTCAAGCTTGATTCATAAGAATTGACTTAAAAATTCCCTAGCGGCAGAATCAAGAGACACGGTAGTGTCTCGCGCCAAGTACATGCGGAGCGAGACCGACCGTGACTCTTTTACGCGACGCGACGGGTTGCGAGTACCCGAGATGTTGAGATCTCAATAACGAGTGAACGGATCAAGTTCTAAGTAGGCTTGATCGATAGCTTGGGGTCCAATTAGGGGGGGGGGTTTCTCTTATAATATCCCGCTCCGTGCCCTACGAGCGGAGATATTGCGACGCAAAGTCCAAATGTGAAAATTTTTTATTAAGATACTTCTTCTTCTATCTACTTCTAACGCCGACGTCTTATATGACACTACAAAAAGGCGTGATATCCGTACAAAATTACCTTTTTCAAAAAAAAAGGTAAAAAAATGCGCCAAGTACACGCATAGTAGTATATATGTATTATGTTGTTACCTCGAAAAAAACAAAGTGGTAGTATTATACCTCGAAATAACACCTTGTACATATTGTTTATACAATGCGTAATACTACAAAAAGGCGTGATA
>NW_020227473.1:0-10662 GCF_003070985.1 Temnothorax curvispinosus
GCGAGCTTCAAATAATGAAGGTATGATGTCATCGCTAAACAATAAAGGAAACAAAGAAATAAAAAAGTTTGTCGAAGTTTAGCCTGTAACTTATATTATCTTTATCGTTTTTAAAGGTTTATAACTTACTTAAGGAAAGTGAGAAATAACTGTCCAAATATCAATACATATTATATTTTTTCGATTATTTTTATATTAAGAAATAAATGATTTTTGTGTCTGAAAAACCAGTTATAAGTGTCACTTTTATTTTATCAACGAAAGAACTGTTCAAAATTCGCTACGCTGTTGCCTTTTATAAGTCACGTTAATATATGTGTATCAATAGCTAGCTAATTAAAATTTAAAAAAATCAGATAACATTCGATGCTATGTTGCATGTAAAACTATTCCATTCAATATGCTGAATAGATCAATTTTAACGTTACATATTGTAAATATGTAAATCCTCCTTTTTAAAAAAAGGCATGTTAAGTCGATACTCGCATATCTCGAAGTTTTTTGTTGCCGCTTTTCCGCGATGCCAATTGGTTCTCTCGCTGCGGTTACTTCATTTGCAGCTGTCATCGTATATTTTGACAGTTGTGTGTATCAAGAAGTTAATAGTGTAATAATAATTGCATAATGTTAAAGCTAAATAGCGCGCGCGAAGCGCGCGTCTGTGGTGTCTAGTATTGTCAATTAAAAATAGTAAATAACAAGCGCAAATAAAATAGTAAACATTAAGGATGTATCACACGTACAATCTTAGACAAAAGTGCATGAAATTTGAAATACTTGAATATCTACGCCTAACGCATAGTAAATCTAGATGTAAGATACTCAAATGATAGTAGGAGTCTTATTTTTACTCCTAGAAAAGTATTTTTTACTTTATAAATGTTTTTTCCGTATTATTTGCGATTTTTGTAATTTATGAGCCTAAACTTTTGGCAGTGAAAATACCCTGATTTCAACTTTATAACGTCAAATTATTAATAAAATTAATAATTAATAATTAATAATTAATTAATTATTAATTATCATTAATTATTAATTTATTTCTTTAAAACGGTGTAGTGAAGACATTTGAAACTTAGCAGATATTTTCATCTATTCGTATACTAAATGTACAAAAAAATTCAAAATATTGGTAGCGCTCTTTCAACATTTTTTTAGCTGTTTTATCCGCCAAAATCGTCTCTTCCCATAAGAATACGTGTAAAATCAGTGAAAATTAAAATCGTTATATCTCAGCAACCGTTTAGTGGATTCGTTTCTACTTTTTTGTAGCACATCAGGAAGACTAAAAGAACATTCTCACAAATTTTTATCCACTTGGTAGCGCTTTGAAAATAGGTGCAATACATCCTTAAACATATGACAAAGCAAATAATATTTATGCACAGAAATAAAACAAAAGAGAAAATTAAATTAAAACTCACATAATTCTATAAGAGTTCCAAGCCAAATAATAAATTCAATGTCAAATTAAATAAAAATTGTAAGAAAAACAATATTTTTTATTCAAACCATTATATATATTTTACTATACCTACATATTTATGCTAATTAAAAAATTATGTAAAAATTTTATAAAATATAAACTAAAGTAAGTTAGTATATTTTAAAAAAACATTTTGCAACATTTTCGCATTCTAGTCTATATTTTGGCTTTCTTCAACAATTTCATATATCATGATGCATATTTATATGGGTTTATTTTATTGATAAAAAATGTATAATTTATAAAAATATTTTAAATGTAATTGTTTGATATTTGATCTGCAATACTTTTGACATTTACATTTTCAATATATATATGTAATGTAAATGGTATGTTTAACTCATAAATAAAAAAGTAATTTAAAAAGCTTATTAAGATATGTATATCATATGTAATCACAGCATAAACTTAAAATTAAGCTATCTAATGATACTTTTAATATGTAATGTAAATAACATATTTACGTCAAAAATAAAAGAAGAAAACAATTTAAAAAGATCATGTATTATTAAGAAATGTTATACATATTTAAATAATAACGCATGAACTTAAAATTAAGCTATCTATAAATTGTTAATTACTTAATATAAAATGTTAGAGCACAACTATATCAAGAAAATTAATAAGGATTATAGCAGCGGATACAATGACTCTTATCACTGTTTTAATTGATAATTTTTCTTCCACATTTTATTACGCATGCTCTCTATGGAGAGTCCAAGAAAAGCTTAAATTAAGTTCAACTAATTTTAACTATTTTCAAGTGCAGTCTGTCTTTTGGAACCAATAGCAATGCTATAGGAATCGTTTACGTAGAGTATTGGAGTTCTCGCGCAAGTTTCGATTTTGTAATTTTGTAGTACCCTTACAAGTTCAACTTTACTCTGAAAAACAGCGCAACGAGTTCCTAAAAACGACATACAAATTATCTACCTTAAGATTCTTAATTAAAACTATTTTGCGACTAAAAGATATTTTTGACAGCGAAAGAAAACTGATGAAAATATTTGACTAAAAATATAATAAAATTTTACTGAAATTCTCTCTCAATTGATTACAATTCATTGTTATTTCATAAGTAATTCAGTAGAAATTTAGTTTTTTCAGTTAATTCCAGTAAATTTCATGATATATAACATAAAAGAAATTTTGTTGTTACTTTAAATTTTTAGTATAATTTTTAGTATAATTTAACTTTTTCTTTATTTCACAGTAATATATTTCATTTTATAAGGAAAATTATTATTAATTTTGAAATATATTCAGTAATTTTTTAATAACTTTTATTTCACTTTTCATCGATTTTATAATATTTTTAGCAGGTGATTCTGATGAAAATGTTTTGCTGAAAGAACTATGAAATCTATAGTACTACTTGATAGATGTTATATCGATATAAGATGTTATATCAAGTAGTACCTACTATAAATACTACTGCACAACATTAAAATAATCAATAAGCAAGTATTATAACAGATACAATGATTCCTATCATTGTTCTAATTATTAAATTTTCTTCACTTTTTATTACGCTTTCTGCGGAAAACTGGGCAACAAACTTAAAAAAAGTTAAGGCCGATTAATTTTAATTATTTTCAAATGCAATCCGTCTTTTGGTGATAATATCAATGCTTTAGGATTGTGTACGTAGGGTATTGGAGTTTTCTCGCAAGTCTCAACTTTGTAACTTCGTAGTATATGTATAAGCCCAATTTTACTTTGATAAAGAGCGAAACGAGTGCCTAAAAATACAAAAAAGATTATGATGTAAATCTGACCAACGTTCAAAAATACTTTTAATTGGAAAATTAAGGATATTTTAAATCATTTCACTATACCAATGCAATTTCTTGGCCCGTTACCGAAAGGTAGATAAGCCATCGGGTGCCTGCTTTGCACAGCTTCCTCATTAAATCTTTCTGGATCGAAGACATCTGGCTTTGGATAAATATTCGGATCTCGATGAATCCCGTAAACAGGAATCCATATTTTTTGACTTTTCGGTATACTAACATTGATACCATCGAAAGTATAACTTGACGTAGATTCTCTCCTAAGTAATGTCGCTGGCGGATATTTTCGTAATGTTTCTGCACGCATTAAGAATAGTGTCAAATTATGGGAATATTGAAAAACTACAATTAGATAGAAGTTTACTAGCAGTGGAATCATATTAGAATATCGGTAAATATTATTTTTTAAACACGACATACCTTTGAAAACTTTATCTAAATAATTCATTTTTTTTATATTTTCATACGTTAAATCTCCGTTATATTTTATATAGACCTCCTCAATTTCTTCACGTAAATTGTCTTGTATCTTTTGATTTAACGCTAACTCGTAGAGTGCATGACTAATAGTCGTCGACGAAGTTTTAAAGCCAGCAATAAAAAATACGAACGCTTGAGCAGCTATTAAACTATCTGTCAAATCTAAAATAATTCTTTTATTAATATAAATAATTTAATTAAATATAATTTTTAATTAGATTAGTTAGTCACTTATCAATTAATTATTTTTAAAGTTATGTAATGTTATTGATACACAAACTGTTGTCAAAATACAATAATAATAAGAAAATAATTGTTATTAAAGTAAAAGTTAACTTCAATTGATTGTGATTTATAAATTTAATCTAAAATAATTGTATAATGACACGTACAAACTGGTATAGTTTCATGTGAGACATAGTCTTATGACAGAAAGAAGTAATATATGTATAAACATACATACCAATATCGTCCAATTTATCTGGATGTTTCTTTAATTCACGTAACATATCAACGAAATCGTTTCTAGTAATATTATTCGTTTCTCTGTAGTCCATGGTCTCGACGACAACGCGTGTGAAGAATTTGGTGACTTCCGTTTGCGGTAGGACATACGCGGATAATTCGTAAAGCCGCGGAAACATTAGTCTCAGTCTTATTTGTAATATATTTGTCCAAGTCGGTTCGAATATTTTTCTTCCCATTTTTCGAAATTCACTGTTTTCGTTCGACAAAGCGTTCATCTCGATGCCGAAGACACAGCTGCCGATAACGTCGGTCGTATATTTGGCCGTCAACTCGTGACATTCGACAGGTTTATTTTCGCTCACTACTTTTTCCATGTATTGGATAAGGTGGTCGGCACATTCGGATATTAAGGAGAACATCTCCTTTAGTTTACCGGATGTAAAAACAGGCGACAGTCTCGTTCTCAACGGTCGCCATCTCTTCGGCTCCAAAGAGAAAAGATGTTGCGACAGCGGATCGGCCTGTGATAAAGTTAGAATTATAATCGAGTAACTTAAAATTAAGATCCACTAACTTACAAAAACTGTGTATAAAGTTCTTGGAGATACATCTCGCATTTTTTAATAGGTCTTATTATATGAAAATTATAAAAGTAGGTTATTATATAAGTACGTGAATCTTTTTAAAACAAATGCGACATGTGTATTTTGTTAATATATTCTTTGGATATTTTTAAATATAATAGCTTAAAATGTTCTCACCTTGTTGGAAACGGGTATTCCTCTGTTAGCGAATGTGGAGAAATCTTTGATAAGGACATCTTTAATTAAATCCAAATCCTTTACAATAAGAATTGGCATCTTTCCAGCGAATATTCCTAACACTGCTTCATCTTTGTACTTGTTATATAATTCTGCCAAATAATAGCCCACAGATATTTTACTAAACGTAACGTTTTTAAGATTACCAAATACAGGTATCGGTCGTGGACCACGAACGCCACGTGACTTCCAAAAGTCATAATTTGACGTGAGGAAATAATAAACTAATGCGAGAATTACGACGGCGATGCCGCACAGAATTTCGAAAGATTCCATTGTCCAACAGTCTCGTAGATCAATTTTCACAAATGATCTTTACTAAAAACTAAAAAAAAGAAAACAACGTTTTCTTATATGTGTAAACCTCCATCTTAGTGAAGTTAAATTTCGATAAAATTCTGTCAAAATGTATCATTGACAAGACGAGAGAGAGAGAGGGAGAGAGAGAAAGAGAGAGAGAAAGCGTGTGAGTTTACATTGTAAGTTACATTTGATGAATATTATTCTTAAATTAATATTTTTGGAATAAAATCTAATTTAATATAGCATCTAGCTTCGCAGCAACTCCGATGGATGGTTTCGCTGATGATGATTAATGAACGTGCAATAAAGCCGATTTTTCTCAATACATACGTACGGATAAAATTTCAGAATTTGGTTCTTCTTTCCTCTCTTTTTCTAGAATTCAATGTTGATAAAAACGACAGACGTGACATACCTGAATGCAAATGGCGATGCGAAGTAAATGCATCCACATATATTGCGTCGTGCGTTAGCTCGCGCCGGCCCGTAAGTGAACACGTACTAGAATGCAACAATGTAACTTGAGATAATTTGACCATCCGTCGCCGTCTAGGTCGTACAAAATTATAAGTGCGGACGCTCCAGTACAAGGAAACTAACTGGGGAAGTACGTTGGTCGTGATAAATTGTAAGAGCGATATATATTCAAGATTTATGGATTTAATTATCTCCCTCCGTCACTTCAAATGCCTTGTTGCCATGACTCTAGCGATATTTGAAAAGGTCGATTAGATAAAAGATCACGTTACATATATGTAAGTTAACATGTGAATTTCGCCTCTGAGCTTTTGGCCGTCTGTTTAATTTAATTGCGAATATATCGTGAAATAATTTTCCTAATGATGATCGATTCTCTCAGCTGTACAATTAGCAATTTGGCGATAATGTAAAAGGAATTACAAGATCTTGTTGAAGAAGCGAAGGAAAGGAAAAAATTGTAGCTATTGTTTTTGCGATAATAAAATAGTTTCAAACGCATTACTAATAGTCGACAACGAAATTTTAAGGCCAGAAAAGGAATATGCGTACGTTTGGTGAAGCTATTAAACTATATGTCATATCTGAAACGTCATTTCTTCAATACTATAAATAATTTAATTTTTTTTAAATTAATTACATAACAATTCATATGTAATTAAGTTATTATTTTTAAAAGTATATTATGTTCAAACGACAGTTATTATAATAATATATATAGCTATAGAAAAAGTCGGCGTAAAATAACTAAAAGTTAATTTTATTTGATATATATGTTACGGGCAATTTAATTAATCCGGTCATTATGCATAATGGCCGGGCATTATGCATAATTCTCGCTTCTTTCGAGACATTTGAATAATAAAAGCAAAAATGTTCAAATTAATCAAACTGACCAGTCATTATGCATAATGCCCACAGACAAGTGGGAAATGTGATTAACATATTAAAATATCTTTCTAAAAAGAATGGCAGTCTGTCTATAATTTCAACTTTCTTACTTACAATGAGTTCATGCACTAAAATATTTTATATTTTGTGTTTAAACATAATTTATAATAGACAAATTAATAAATTATTTGGTAAATGTGCAGAATAGTGGCCTCCTCACCGATTTCGTTGAATTTAGGCTTAATCGACGCGTTTTTGCACAAAACGACCAAATCTGGCAGAAAAAAGTGTCGCTCTGCCCCACGAAGCGAGATGTTAGAGTGACGCGCTTTAAAACTATTTAACTGTTTAAAGCGCGTCACTCTCTAACAAGCCCCTTGCACAATAGGCGATAGCGATAGCGATAGCGACAGCGACAAGGTTGCCAATAAAGCTATAACTTTGTTCGCAACTTTGTCGCTGTCGCTATCGCTATCGCTATCGCCTATTGTGCAAGGGGCGTAAGATTGCCGGAAAAATCAACTCAAATGAGATGATTTATCAAAAAATTACCATTTAGCATTGAGAAATATGCATAATAACCGGGTAATTTGATTAATTTTTTTAATCATATTGACCGAACAAATTGGGAATTATGCATAATGCCCGGCCATTATGCATAATGCCCAATTTATCAAATTGCCCGTAACATATATATTGTGGTTTATAAAATTATTCTTATAACATGTCTCATCGTTTGAAAACTTGTGAAATAGCTTTCTTGTATTTTCACCGTTTTATCCCTATTATAATTAAATCTGGATTTTTTTAAGTATGATGTAAAAACAGGCGACAGCTTCACTCTCAACGGTCGCCATCTCTTTGGCTTCAAAGAGAAGAAGTGTTGCGACAACTCAGTTTATGAGATAAAATTGCACAGAAAAAAGAAAAAAGAGAGTGTTAATTCAAGACTTATATTCTTGTATATAAGCAAGAATCTTGAAATGAGATATAAATTGTGTTGAACAAAGAAAACTTGTTTGAATAAAGGTATTTATGTAGTTTAATCAAGAAAAAAAGTTAAAATTCTTATTAAAAAATTATAGAATCTTGCTTAATACAAGAATATAAGTCTTGATTTAACACTTCCTTTCTTCTGTGTGTAATGAAATGGCTCAAAGCAAAATTCTGTAACTTGTAAAAACTTGCTTAAGGCTTTTGGAAGCATATCTTATATTTTTTTATTAGTTTTATTATACGAAAATTATAGAAGTATATGTAAATCTTTAAAGAATTTGCGCCGTGTACCTTGTTTAATATCCTTTTTGAATTATATAATAGTTTTAAATATTCGACCTTTTCGAAAGTGGATGGTCCTCTATGAGCGAATACGGAAAAATCTTTGATAAAAACATTTTTAATTAAGTCAGAATCTCTTACAATAAGAACAGGTGTGTTCTAGCGAATATCCCAATCAATATGGTTCGTCTTCGTACTCGTTATATATTTTCGTCAAACAATTGTCCGCGGATATCTTCGAAAATATAACATCTTTGAAACTTCTAAATAGTGGTATAGATTGTGGACCGCGGACGCCGCGTGATTTCCAAAAGCCGAAGTTCGACGTAAGGTAATAATAAAGAGTGAGCGCCAACCGACGATCTTGGTGTTTCTTGGGATATTGCGGACTGCGGAGTAGAAAAGCGAGAGAAACAAGAAATTGTTTTTATTTTTTAAATATAAGCACGTGAGAGGTCACCGACGGCGAGCGCACCTCATTGCTTACTAATTTAAGTAGGAAAGTAAAAATAAAAGCGAACACAGATACGTTAATGTTGTTTTGACGATTATCGAAATGTACAATGCAGAAAAAAATAATTTTATGTACGTATACATAACACACAATTAAACAACGCAGTGTAAAACTGAGCCGCTGTTCAGAAATCGAGAGGCTCGCTGTTAAAGAAGCGCACAATGCAGTAATTGTTCGGACGCTCGACTTGTCACGCGCACAATGTAGTACTTGAGAGATATATAAAGTGAATAATAATTTTTCATTAATGTAATCGGTGTCGATGTTGTATTATTCGTCATTCCGATTCGGGGAGGAGGAAAAACCACCGCGCCGGAGAGTCGAGAGTTAATACTAACCTGTCGCCATCCAAGTCGTGCCAAATTATAAGCGGAGAGAACGTGGACGAATGTAATAATTCAAAAACGTGTAAAACGTATACGTTTATACGTATAGAAATAGAGACAAATACGTAGTAAAAAGTACATTATAAAAATCTTATGACAATCAAATGAAATAATAATTTTGATAATAAATTAAAATAAAAATTATTTACGAGGGCAATACTTTTTAATCAATCCAACGTCTTATAACAAATGTCCAAACGAATGTCCTACTTCTGAACTGTAAATTAATACATGAAAGTTTTGAAGTGTAGAAAAATAGTAAAAAAAAATATTTGACATGCGCAAACACTTTTATACTTACTTTGCATATTTTATTTTTGATATGTAACAGAATACTTACATAGAAAATACGGAAAAGATGAGTTTAAAGAGATTATATAATATACTACAATTAAATTTGAACGATTTAATTGCCGTGTGACTGATGTCGCGATGAGAAATTACTATACGATATCAGTAAAATAAGTACTATACATACATGTGTTGTAGTGGAAAAAGTGACTTTTATTATTACATTTCTTGACAGAGATTTTCTTAATCAAGTTCTATACACGCATGTTTTATAAGAGGGAAAGAGAGAGAGAGAGAGAGAGAGTTAAAAAAAGCTTAAATTAATCTCGATTAATTTTAATTATTCTTAAATATATTCCATCCTTTGGCGTTAATAAAAAATGTTTATCATCGATCGCATAAGGTATTTGCGTTTTCTCACAAGGCTCGACTTTGTAGTTTCGTAATATCTTTATGAGCCCAAGTTTAGTCTGATAAACAGCGAAACGGGAACCTGAAATAAAAATTGATCGTCGTGTAAACCAGATCACAATTAAAAATCTTTTCCGGTTGAAAATGGCGCAAAGAGAAATAAAGGGTGACATTTAAATTAATTTCACTGCACCAATGCAATTTCTTGGTCCGCCACCGAAGGGTAGATAAACCATCGGATGCCTGCTTCTCACAGCTTCCTCATTAAATCTTTCTGGATCGAAGACATCCGGTTCTGGATAAATGTTCGGATCTTGATGCATATCTTGCCAAGGAATCAATATTATTTGGCCTTTCGGTATACTAACTTTGGTACCATTGAAAGTATAACTTGACATCGTTCTTCTCGTAAAGAAAAGCCCAGCTGAATACTTTCGTAAGACTTCTAGATTAAAAATAGTTCAAACTATCTGTTTAAATGCATTTGTACGCACTAAAGATGAACTGCAATTAGTCTCATCAGCGATGAAATTATTATTATAATGCTGCTGCAAGAATCGATGTTGTCACGCGGTCCTTCAATTATTTAAATTTTCTATTTGAACGACATACCTTTGAATACTTTATCCAAGTAATTCATTTCCTTGATGTTTGCATATGTTAAATTGCCAGCATGTTTTATATATTCCTGATCAATTTCGTCACGCAACCTGTTCTGTATTTCCTGATTTAAAGCCAGCTCGTAAAACGCGTTAGCCATCGCTGTCGATGAGGTTTCAAAACCAGCAGCGAAAAACACGAATGCTTGAGAAACTATCAAACTGTCAGTCAAATCTAAAAAAATGTCTTTAGAAATATCTTTCAATTTCCTGCTTCAAATGTTAAGAATTGCGACTAATTTAACTATTTAATAATTAAGATATAACCAATTAAACGTTGCTCCAATACGAAATTTAACACTTTCTCTCGCTATAACTACAGAATTATATTTTGGATGCAACTCTCGTATAGCTCTCCGTCTAACAAAATTTTCAAACAATAAACAGCAAAAAATAAAGCAAAT
>NW_020227474.1:0-2400 GCF_003070985.1 Temnothorax curvispinosus
AAATATATTCGAAAATAAGGAGCAAAACGGATTGTTTGAGAAAATTGGGGGAAAAAATTAATATTTTTTATTTTAATTTATTTGTTTAAAATTTTTAAAAAGTAAATATTTATTTATTTTTTTTAATAATATGTTGAATACAAATTTCCAAAGTATTTAAGAACTATCATGTCATGTTTAGCAAATTATACTTTGCTCATAATTTACCGCCAGTCTATTGAAAAAAAAAATAAATTAAATTAAATTAAATTAGATTTTTCAATAGACTGGTGGTAAATTATGAGCAAAGTATTGTTAATTGTGTGTGCTTATATTCTCCAATGTTGGGTCGAATCTCCGTTGAGACAATGAATTTAGGCTTGCCACGTTAAAAGTAAAACTATTTTATTGTGTAGCGATGTGTACACGTCTGAACGCTCGACCGCCATCTTACCAACTCCCTCAGAGCGGGAACTCGCGCGCTTTCGTTACCGTGCGTAACGCTATCTATTAGACTCGCTCTCAACTTAATCAACATCCCACCCGCCTTGAAAACTTGAATTTTCAACAAAAGAAATATATAATAATGCGCGTGATAAAATAAACTTAGAAGGTAGCACGACATCGCTGAAAGACATTACAAATGGAATTTAAGTGGACAATCGTAATTATAATGAACTTATATATGTAAACTTATATCTTATATAAACTAAGAAACTGGTAGAATACAGATTTTGGGTAACGTTCGCTTTACAATACCGTCCGCAGTTTTTACACTTACTACGCGAACATGACCGTTTTTATCTGGGTGGACCTCGACAATTCGTCCAAGCCTCCACTTGAGAGGCGGTAAATGATCATCCTTAAGTACTACGAGCATATCGATTTTAATCTTAGCATCTTCGGTAGCTTCCCTTTTCCATTTACGCCGAACTTGAAGCTGATTCAAATATTCGGAGCTCCAACGTGACCAAAAATGCTGCTGAAGCTGGATTAAAAGCTGATAACGAGTAAGCCGATTATTTGGAACGTCTAATAAATCTGTTTGAGGTATCGCAGTCAAGGGCGTCCCGATCAAAAAATGACCTGGGGTTAACGCCGTTAGATCGGAAGGATCATTTGACATGGGCGTCAACGGCCTTGAATTAAGGCAGGCTTCGATCTCCGTTATTAACGTATAAAGTTCCTCAAAAGTTAAAGGGGTGTCACCTAATATCTTTTTTAAACGCGTCTTCGCCGATTTCACCCCGGCTTCCCAGATACCTCCCATATGAGGCGAGTATGGAGGCAGAAAGTGCCATTGAATAGTTTGTTCAGTTAAGAACTCGTTTACTTGTCGTATGTGTTTCGCATCCTGTAATAAACGTGCGAGGGCTTGTAACTCGTTATTAGCTCCTACAAAATTGGTTCCTTGGTCAGAGTAAATATTTGTGCATTTCCCCCGTCTAGCTATAAAACGTCTCAAAGAATTTAAAAAGGCCACTGTACTTAAATCGCTAACTAATTCTAAATGAAGCGCATGCGTGGCGAGGCACACGAATAGGCAAAGATAAGCCTTGGCACTTTTGTTACGCGAAATCTTAATCTTGAAAGGTCCGGCATAATCTACGCCGACGCTTAAAAACGCTCGAGTGGGTGTCACACGAGATTTGGGTAGATCCCCCATAATTTCTATGGGGCTCTTGCAATTAAATCGGTAGCACGTTAGGCATTTGTGCAATACCTTTCGAATAGTGGATCTTCCTGATATTATCCAATATTGTTCTCTAAGTATGCTTAATAACGCTTCTGCTTCTGCATGTAAATTTTTTAAGTGTGCATCGCGAATTATTAATTCTGTTAAATGATCTTGGGTCGCAAGTACGATTGGAAATTTCTGAGCGTAAGGTAATTGAGAGTTTCTCAACCGACCGCCCACTCTCACGATTCCGTCTGCGTCTAAGAACGGATTGAGACATAACAACCTACTTTTACCAGAGATAGGGCGCTTCAGTTTAAGATCTGAGATCTCCAGCTTAAAATGTTGATTTTGATGCATCCTTATGATCACACGCGTCGCGCCTTCAATCTCATCTACTGACAAAAACCCTACCTTACGTTTTGTTAACTCTTTGCAATTGTATGAAAATCGCAAACAATAAGCGATTACGCATTTCAGCCTTTTGAGTGACGAATATCGAGTTAATAGCTGGAATTCCTGTTTCACCATTGTACATACGGTTGCTCGCAATTTTTCTTCTGGAACTTCCTCTGGCAGCTTTGGTGGTGCTGGATACGAAGCCCCTCCTTCGACAAGCCAAAGAGGTCCCTTCCACCAAAGTGAGCGATCCTTCAAAACTTCTGGTGGAACTCCTCTTGATAGCATATCAGCGGGATTTTCTTGTGATTTGACATGTCTCCATTGAGAACCTTGCGATAAGC
>NW_020227475.1:0-1483 GCF_003070985.1 Temnothorax curvispinosus
CAGCAATTTACTCTTCTAATTTAAACGACGAAGAAGTCAAAAGTATACATCTTTTTACATTATATTAAAAATTTAATACCAAACACACTTTTAATTATTATATCTTAATATCATTTATAATATCTTGATATACACACGTTAATAACGTAACGAATTAATATAACGGTATGTAAAATATATTTTATACTTTCAGAACGAGAAACACTAATAATGGATTTTGTGGTCGAGGGTGATCTTGCAAATGTCGACCTTACATTAGAAGGCGATGAAGGCAATGATGACGACATGCTTGGTAACAACAACTGTTGTGAAATTTCGGATAGTAAGCTCGATCTTATCATCTTTAACCACGTACATAGGTATCAGACCATTAATTTGCCCAAAATTAATATTCTTATTTTTATAACAGAAGAAAACATTACACCTAACATACAAAAAAAATGCATGCAGAAAAAGCATCATTGCAGCCATCAGACAGCTCTTCGAGCTACATGACACCAAGCACTAAACATTTCTTAGGAACAGGTACACATTAATATTTAAATAATTTATAATAATGTTATTAATTAGTAATTTTATTTAATAATTTTATTATTATTACGTTTAAATTAATATTTAATGTAATTGATAACAATAACTCTCCAAAAACATATTTTATTATTTAATACTCTCTTTCTCCTTTTTATAGAATCAAAGAAGACACAGCAGAGTGGAGAGAAGTTATCATTAATAAAACGTGGAATAAAGCGTGCAATACCTTCCAATGATGACGAAAATGAAATTTCACTGAAAACACGAAGAATTCAAAAGCTTTTTGATCAGGAAGTGGAATTGAATACATTAAAAATAGAGCACGAAAAAAAAATGTGTGCTTTAAAAGAGCAGCATTTGAAAAAAATGCAGAAGCACGAGTTACGTGCAGCTATAGCTACAGCAGAAATAGCCGAATTGCAGTTAACAATCACAAAAAAGTAAAAAACTTCCACACTCAAAATTTAATGTTACATGAAATATTGGATAGTAAGTTCATTTTTTGATATATTAAGTATTACGATAAAGACTGAATTCTATTGCAATTATTAAGAGATAATAAGAAAGAGAGAAATAATATATTATATTGCGAGTATAAAGAAAAATTACTTACTTTGTAAACTTAAGTATCAAAGATTATTGAAAAAAGTACAAAAGGTTGTGTTTATTGAAATTAGTATTAAAAATTGTTCCTTTTAGTTTTTTATTTGTTTTAAGTAAACGGTTGTTTATTTTATATAAATATAAGTGTAATACATTTTACATACTTTATTATACTTTGCATATGTTTCTCGAACAAATTGATATTTGTATGTGCTACAATAAATTAAATAAATATAAACTCATACTTATATGTAATTTTCTTTTATATTTTATTAATTTAAGAGATGTTATTAATCCCAATCAGACTTATTCTGTCATATCTATACCAAATCGGTGAAAAATACATTCA
>NW_020227476.1:0-383 GCF_003070985.1 Temnothorax curvispinosus
ATCTTTTGTGCTGGACTTACGTACGCCCAATAAATTTTCGCTATAAATAGTTACAAAAAAAATAATTTGAAAAATTAAAAATGTTTACACGTACTTCTCTTTTGCTTCTGCCCTTGTACCGTATACGTCTATTTTCTAGCCGCAGCGTGTGTGTTCTAGCCAGGATGATTAGAAAGAACCGTATATACGGTTGACTCATCGTTTTTGATGAATGAACCATTACTGTCCATCTAAATGCACGTAAACCTTATGTGTAGGAGGTAATAAATTGGCGCGACCAAATTTTTTATGGCACCCAAGGTTGTCACGTAAACTCATACATATTAAATATAAAAAAATGTAATAAATTAAAACAAAAAAGCTGTACAAGCATATACATATAA
>NW_020227476.1:483-613 GCF_003070985.1 Temnothorax curvispinosus
ATGTAATAAATTAAAACAAAAAAGCTGTACAAGCATATACATATAATTAAAAAAAACTCAAAATAATTAAAACTTACGTCTGATAGTCTGATAGTCGACGAATGTTTCATTTTCGATATCGTACTTCCAT
>NW_020227476.1:713-1096 GCF_003070985.1 Temnothorax curvispinosus
ATCTTTTGTGCTGGACTTACGTACGCCCAATAAATTTTCGCTATAAATAGTTACAAAAAAAATAATTTGAAAAATTAAAAATGTTTACACGTACTTCTCTTTTGCTTCTGCCCTTGTACCGTATACGTCTATTTTCTAGCCGCAGCGTGTGTGTTCTAGCCAGGATGATTAGAAAGAACCGTATATACGGTTGACTCATCGTTTTTGATGAATGAACCATTACTGTCCATCTAAATGCACGTAAACCTTATGTGTAGGAGGTAATAAATTGGCGCGACCAAATTTTTTATGGCACCCAAGGTTGTCACGTAAACTCATACATATTAAATATAAAAAAATGTAATAAATTAAAACAAAAAAGCTGTACAAGCATATACATATAA
>NW_020227477.1:0-895 GCF_003070985.1 Temnothorax curvispinosus
ATTCGGAATATTTCGTGGAGTATCGGAGGTGCGAGGAAATCACTGGAAAGGCCTACCATCCCGCTCTTCTAAGTCCTTTTGATCCGGCACATGTCCCGGAGCGGTCCGTCGTGACAACATATACAAATTTTTTTTTACAGATCGCAAATCATGTAGTGCGTCGAGCGCTGCAGAACCAGCGGAGAAACCTCGGGAAAAACATGAAGTACGCTGGTGGAGTACACGCGCAGCCAGCGTATACTCCACCGACGGCGTACACGTCGCCACAGCCAGCATACGCGCCCCTATACGCGCCCTCATACGCGCCTCCATACGCGCCTCCATACGCGCCCCTATACGCGCCCCCATACGCGTCGCCATACGCGCCACCATACGCGACGCCATACGCGCCGCCGTACGCTCCGCCATACGCGCCCCCGTACGCGCCCCCGTACGCGCCGCCATACGCGCCCCCATACACGCCGCCGTCGGCGTCAAGATGGCCTTATATGTAGCCTTATAATTGCCCTTATATGTAACTCATATAGACTCATTACATTATAAATTGTAATAAATAGAGTTTCTTGTCTTAAATTACATTACCGTTTTTCTTTCTTCAAATATACCCTAGAATCCTAACACCACTTTTCCAGAAAATCCTGATTTTACCATACTAAGAGTAGCTACCCAGTGTACTTGTAAGAGAGAGAGAGAGAGAGAGGGACAGGGATGAGAGAGGGGGAGAGAAAGAGAGAGAGGAATAAATGGGTGCATGCAAATTACATACATAGGAGAGAAAGGAATAATACGAGAGATATATGTCCTTGTCTAACGAGGCATCTGTACGACATATCTCTCAAAGCTCGTTCTTTGAAACGGCTTCATAGATCGCAAAATCCTTTTACAGGAGTAAAGT
>NW_020227477.1:905-11631 GCF_003070985.1 Temnothorax curvispinosus
AGCTCGTTCTTTGAAACGGCTTCATAGATCGCAAAATCCTTTTACAGGAGTAAAGTTTAGGTACTAATGAAGGGTGGGATTGTAAAATAATTAGTAATAATTAAAAAAAATGTAAAAATGCTAACGCGATATCTGTACCACATATCTTTCAAAGCCGTTCTTTGAAACGGCTTCATAGATCGCAAAATCCTTTTAAAGGAGTAAAGTTTAGGTACTAATGAAGGGTGGGATTGTAAAATAATTAGTAATAATTGAAAAAAATGTAAAAATGCTAACGCGATATCTGTACCACATATCTTTCAAAGCTCGTTCTTTGAAACGGCTTCATAGATTGCAAAATCCTTTTACAGGGGTAAAGTTTAAGTACTAATAAAGGGTGGGATTGTAAAATAATTAGTAATAATTGAAAAAAATGTAAAAATGCCTAACGAGATATCTGTATCATATATCTGTCCTGGTTCGATTGCTGTGTAGGAACCAGACAATGTAACCAACCCCGAAACTGCCCACAGCTGCGTGCGCCATCGCGCCATCTCTCGCAAGATCCGTGAACTACTGCTGTGACATAATTGCTGCTCTGCGTGAATATTTTTGTAAAAAATATACACGATCGTTTCAAAGCTCTTATTTTTATTCCAGGCTTTCAATCTCAATTTCAAAGGTACGTTATTGTTTGTGCACGTATTCTGAAGGGTGAGAAAGTTTAATTTTGTACATATTACGTATACAACTGTTTATATTAGAAAATAAGGTTATGAGGTGACAGAATTTTAAAATTATTTTCAATTATTACTAATTATTTGACAATCCCACCCTTTATTAGTACCTCTACTTTACTCCTGTAAAAGGATTTTGCGATCTGTAAAGCCGTTTCGAAATGAGACCTTTGACTGTAATTGTCGGTAATTTGAACGGCTTTATCATAAAATTACATACCTTCATACCTTAAAATTCTTATCATTTTTTGCGTACAAACATGGATTTGCTTGCACAATAGAAATTAAAAGTTCGTCGTCAATTTCGACAATTTCAACAAATTGTTCGAGGTCAACGTCTGACATCGTGGCTGCGTTTATTATGAACTATAGCTATAGATCATGTTGGCAAAGTAAATTAAAATGTCCGCCCAATTCTCTCAATGGTTGAGAGAAATTACCTAGGTTTTTGGCAAAGTATTGTAAATTAAAATGTCTGCCCAATTCTCTCATTGGTTGAGAGAAATTACCTAAATTCTAAGCCTCATGTCCTAAAAAGATGGGGTAATTATTCAATTTACACCCCTCACCTCCGATTTTGATGAACTTAGGTTCAATCGACGCGTTTTTGCACGAAAGAATCTAGCAGAAAAAAATGTCGCTCTGCCCCGCGACGCGAGATATTAATCGTTAAAGTTGACAGGAATCAGGTTATGATTCCTGTCATACCGACGACATGTAGCAACACTGAACGTGCCCTGCGGCCACATGCGCATGCTCAGTGGTCGCACGCGCATGTAAAACTGCACCAATTTTAAATGAATCAATCGTGCAGAATAACCAAGCATCTCAATTCAAGCAGTTTAGGTCTCACGCTGGGAGTTTCATTAGTTTAATTATGCGTGGGAAGCACACACACACACACACACACGGGGGTGCGAGGGGGGTCTTTCAGTCCCCCCTTCCCCGCACCCACCTTGTCGGTAGGCAGCGTGGACCTCGCTTTACAACATAAAGTACATGCTAAGTTACAAAGCGAAATTATAAAGCACATGCATGGAGGGGTGCAAGGGGGCTTACATGCGTGAGTGCACGTGAACAGGAAGGCTTTTTTTCCCTGCACCCCCCTCCCCAAGCATGTACTTTATAATTTCGTTTTACAACTTAGCATGTACTTTATGTTGTAAAGCGAGGTCCACGCTGTCTACCGACGGAGTGGGTGCGGGGGAGGAAGAAGGCCCCCCCTCGCACCCCCCGTGTGTGTGTGTGTGTGTGTGTGTGTGTGTGTGTGTGTGTGTGTTTGTGTGTGTGTGTGTGTGTGTGTGCTTCCCACGCATAATTAACCTACGCATAATTAAACTAATGAAACTCCCAGCGTGAGACCTAACTGCTTGAATCGAGATACTTAGTTATTCTGCACGATTGATTCATTTAAAATTGGCGCAGTTTTACATGCGCGTGCGACCACTGAGCATGCGCATGTGGCCGCAGGGCACGTTCAGTGTTGCTACATGTCGTCGATATGACAGGAATCATAACCTGATTCCTGTCAATTTCAACGATTAATATCTCGCGTCGCGGGGCAGAGCGACACTTTTTTCTGCCAGATTCTTTCGTTTCGTGCAAAAACGCGTCGATTGAGCCTAAGTTCATCAAAATTGGAGGTGAGGGGTGTAAACTGAATAATTACCCTTATTTAAGTCACATTTCACAAGTTCCAATACGCTTTATATCAAAACCCGCATATGTCACAACTCGCATATGTCAAAACGTCAAAGAAGTTTCGGCTAACCAAATGTATCACTACTTACCCAGTGCGACTAACCCACAGAAATTTAATATAAACTACCTAGGAACTTTCGTTAGTACCAACGCTATCCCCTCTCTTTTTATGGAAATTGTCGGGTAACCTTGCAACCGTTCGCATAGCTGTGGAGCCGAGGACACCCGAGGGGCAGCAGAGACCAAGAGAGCAGCGGACATCAATATTTTCTTAGGCTAAATACCGGACAAGCGAGTCCGAAGAGCCCATATGGTTAGCGTTAATCTGAAAATATAGCGACGCGACGAATAGGGACCTGAGACTTGACTGACCCCGGAAGGCGAGCCGAAGATGAAGGACCGAACGAGACAACGAGCGGGCCTCGGCAGGAGAGCCGAGCGGAGTAAATAGGGACGATCGCGGCGAGAATCGAGCAAAGGGCACGCGAGATAGCGGGGTCAAAATAATGACCCCCGCGAAAGAGGGCACAACGGTAATAGCCGGGGACCGAACCCCGGAATCCGTCTCGGGGGTGACCCGGATGTCAACCACCCGACCCGCGACGCGCCAATATCACCGGACGCGGAGATAGCGGGGTCACGATAATGACCCCCGCGCAGAGGGGTACGGCGGTCACAGCCGGGGGCCGAGCCGCGGAGCCCGTCTCAGGAGTGACCCTGATGCCGACCACCCGACCAGCATCGCGCCAATACCACCGGGCGCGGAGATCGCGGGGTCACAATAATGACCCCCGCGCAGAGGGGTACGGCGGTCATAGCCGGGGGCCGAGCCGCGAAATCCGTCTCAGGGGTGACCCGAAAGTCAACCAACCGAACCGCGACATGACAGTACTACCGGACGCGAAGATAGCGGGGTCAAGCAATGACCCCCGGAAGTAGGTAACCGCGATAACCCGGAGGGAAGTAGCGGACGGAGGGTCACTGGAGAAGGCGCCGGGAAAGATCCGAGGGGTCAGTGAGACCACTCGGTCGTATAATCCGCGAACCCGGGAACCAGGGGAGCGGGGTCCAGGGGGACCCAGGCGTGTGCGTGCGATTAATTCTTAAGATCGGATTGAGAACCGCGGGCGATACCGAACGCGAAAACAGGCAAAAACTGCCATAAAAAAAAAGAAAGCGGGCAACATCTGGTGTGGAAAAGTACTGAGATGTGAATAACAATGGTGGGAGCAAAGATCCCGAGGTGGGAAGGCCGAGAGAGCCCGGCAACTCGAGGCAGTCGCTCGGATATCGTGGTCGCGGTAACACGTATATAAGATTCGCTCATACAATACGGACTTAGCGCGTAGTTTAGCGCAGCGATATAATACAACCAAGCACTCTCGCGTACTTGCGCGTTAAACATGACTCGTATAACTATTGCGAGCGGTAATTAATTACCAATTATAACAACGTTCGACGAAAAGTGTCAGCGTGAAGCGCATACGGCGCGACAATTTTGTAATCAACTACGACAATCTGAAATAAATCAATCGTTTGTTAATATACGCAGTGTCAAGTTAATTTGGATTACTTACCTGCGACTTACCTTGTCCTACGGCATTGATCCATCGTTGTCCAGCGGCGTTCCAGTATGCGATAAGGTGAGGATCTGGGACGGTCAGCGGCAGTTGAGATCCATCCGGGGCGAAAAGGTCATACAGCATCGATCCATCGTTGTCCAGCGGCGTTCCAGTATGCGATAAAGCGAGGATCTGGGACAGTCAGCGGCAGTTGAGATACATCCGAGGCGAAAATCTGAAAAGGAAATTAACCGATTAATTAAACATACACATTTTCTACTTACCTGGTTTTACTTCCCGTCGGGGGTGGTCCCACGTTGTCCATCGATGATCCAGCAGTGGGGAGGCAGCGTCGGGGCGTCGAGACATCCTGCGTCGAGAACCTGAAAATAAAAGAGAATTAATGGAGTATTATTGCAATATCGTGCTATAATTTCGATACTTACCTTCTCGGTATATCAAGGTCAAACCGAGTGGCGATTGTTTGATAGACAAATCTGGCTGAGATTTCACATTTTCGTGTGATCCACGCACCCAGAGAATGACGTCCGGTCACAACCTAAAATATAGATTTGCAGTACTGACAGTGAATATCGGAATGCAGCCATAAACTTCCTGACGTTGAACAACTCCAAGAAATAAAATTATTCAATATTTTATACAACTTATCTCTTTCGCGACATTCGTGCGCAAATGCACAGTGTCCTTCTTTCGGTGTGCAAATTGCACGGTGCGCTTTTTTTCGTGTGCATCTTTTCCGTGTGCAAATACACGGTGTCCTTCTTTCGGTGTGCAAATGCACGGTGCGTTTCTTCTCGTGTGCATCTTTTCCGTGTGCAAATGAACGGTGCGCAAATTTTGCGTGTCCAAATGCACGGTGGGCATATTTTCGTGTACAAATGAGCGGTGCGCATCTTTCCGTGTGCAAACGAACGGTGCGCATCTTTCCGTGTACAAACGAACGGTGCGCATCTTTTCGTGTGCAAACGAACGGTGCGCGTCTTTTCGTGGGCAAACGAACGGTGCGCATCTTTTCGTGCGCAAACGAACGGTGCGCATATTTTGCGCATCCAAATGAACGGTGGGCATCTTTTCGTGTGCAAAAGACTGGTGCGCATATTTCCGTGCGCAACTGAACAGAGCGAATTTTTTAATAATTTACTTTCTGTGTGCAAAAGACATTTGGCCAATAATTCCTGTGTCCAAAAGCACTGTGTCCGATTGAACCGTGCGCAAAGTGTCGTGTCCAATATCTCTGTGTCCTTTAGCACTGTGTCCATCTGAACGGTGTCCAAATGAATGCCACTCCTTTGAAAATCTATGAAGTACACGTGCACTTTATTATATCTCGATTAACTGATCTTACTATTTCCATTCGTGTTTTTATTTGGAGACATCGGTAATAAATCTTTTCATTTCTTACTTTATATTTAAGAAATTATTCAAACTGTTAGTCTCTTTGTTGAATACAAAGTTGCGTTCTTTTAATCACAGATTGATGCATTTTTGCTAAGCTAGGTTGAGCTTTTAATTTTTAAAATTCTACTACAATTGTTCTTTTACATGAGTAACATTTTAAATATTCGTGGCATAAACTAAACTTTTTACATAACCCCATAAATCGAAATTGAGTATAATGGAGGTTCGATGATCTTTGTGGCCAAGATACTAGGTGCTTTCCAGTTAACGACACAATTCGACACAAGCGTCATTCTATCTTTGTTGCTCACTAGATGTTGAAAAGAGACAGAATGACGCTTGTGTCGACTTGAGTCGCTAAATGAAAAGTACACACTGTTTCGCGGTTAATTCAACATTCGTGTTGTTCATTTAATAAATCTCGAACAGAAATAGCAGATCCGTTAGTCGAGATAAAGACAAGTGCACGTGTATTTGACTATAATCAGAGATTTTCAAAGTCGTTTATTTCAAAAACAAAGCCTCAAACGAAAAAAATTATTCTACAATTTCGACTTATTTTGATACCAGGAATTATCTTGTTCTTGGTGCTATGAATTACTATCTATCCTGTATATAAAGAGCAGAAGACAAATTCATATATACAAATTTTTGATTCAGAATAATTTGTATTTGAAATATTTCTATTTTACAGATTTGTAAAACATTGCACAAACAGCCAAAACATTTGCTAGACTTTTTGCTGGCGGAGTTGGGTACAAGTGGCTCGGTTGACGGTAACAGCCAATTAATTATTAACGGCCGCTTCCAACAGAAACAAAGAGAAAACGTTCTTACAAGATATATCAAAGAATATGTCACGTGCCACACGTGTCGCTCACTCGACACTATTCTTCAAAAGGACACTCGACTCTTTTTCTTACAGTGTGAAACCTGTGGTTCAAGATGTTTTGTTGCCAGCATAAAACCTGGATTCCAGGCAAGTTCTTTAAAAATAATATACTTTAATATGAAATATATCATGTGTATATGATGATGTACACACATTCTTACATAACAAATATATATGTATGTATATGTTTTTCTTATGTTCCTTATAATATTGATATAAGAGATAATCTTGGGTGCAGTGCTCATATTTTTCTATATTTATCTAGTATTTTTAGACTCGTTGCCATTATAATAAATTTAACAATTAATTCTTAGTTTTGTCAACAAATATATATATATATCTACATAGCATAAATATATGTATAAATGCAAAATAGCTCAATACTAGAGAAATTGCTCGATCGGTTTTTTCTTTTTTTTTTGTTGATCGAGCAACTTCTATAGTATTGAGCTATTTTGCATTTATACATATATTTATGCCATGTACATACATGTGCCATACATATACAGGGTGAGTTTTATTTTATGTGTCAATTATCTCAGAAAGTATTGGTTTATTAGATAAATGTTTTAGAAAAAAATTGAAGGGTTCAGAAGTGTCAATAAACATTCTTATTAGATTTATGGGTCCAACACTAGCCCCAAAATCTAATAAGATTATTTATTGGCTTCCTCTGAACTTTTCAATTTTTATCTGAAACATTTTTCCAATAAACCAATATTTTCTGAGATAATTGGTGAAGATAATTAGCACATGAAATAAAATTCACCCTATACAGAATATAACAAAAAGGTTATCCGCTACTTTAAGGATAAATAGTACACATCAAAATAATAAAAGAAGTTCTTATCAACATAGGTCGCAAATAATCTTCTACCGAGTTATGGACATTATAACTTTTAAGCTTAATTGGAGAGATAAGGCTCTGTTGGATGTCCAAAGTATTATTACAAATTGAATAATGGATTGAGATCGCAATGCTTTGTACATGTAAATTTTAATACATACTGTGTTGTGTGAATTGTAGAAAGTACTTGTTTGAATTTGACATGTTGGTGGCCACTCACGGGTGACAAGATATTCTAAGTGTGGCCTCCTCTAGGTGCCAGCTGTAAGGAGGATTAGGCGTAAAAATATTCGTTGAATATCTTGTCACCCGTGAGTGGACACCGACGTGTCAAATTCAAACAAGTACTTTCTACGATTCACACAACACAGTAGGTATTGAAATGTACATGTACAAAGCATTCCGATCTCGAGCCATTATTCAATTTGTAATAATACTTTGTTTAGTTGCTGAAGATGGTCCGAATATGAATCAAAACGTACGTTAATTTCTATGAAGAATAAATATAATTTCGCACGGTCAACAGCGATCGGCTCTTAATTAGCCCGTTTCCTTCCATGTGTGGACATTCAACAGAGCCTTATCTCTCCAACTAAATTAATTAGGTTTGTAATTAATCGTTAATAATGTCCTTTGAGAAGCAAGTGTCCTTGTATTGTTAATTATCATTTGTTATCAATCATGAATTTCGTTGATTTCAGATGAACATAAATATGAAGATCAAAGGAAAATAAAAAATAGTATTATCTGTAACTATGCCTTGCGACGCTTTTTCCCCCGGTCTCGCAATCCGGTGGAGGGCTATCGAGGATTGGCAGCACGCACAACTAATTCCGACACCAAAAGATTGGGCGCCAGGTGCGACGGATCGCACCACCGTACACTAATATGTCCGACGCGATATTCCCGGCAATACCTCAGGGCGTAGGACTCTTTCAGGGAATCCGGAGAGAGGCGTCACTCAATTAATCACACTCACAAAAAAATAAATAATAACAGAATATATTTGGTCAGATAATATCAATATAATCGGTCTGAGTTTCTCGTATTACCGCCAAAAATGTCGGATAGGCTGACGCACAAATGCCGCAATAACGCAATAAATGCACGCGGTAATGTCGAATCTTTCACACGGTAACGCAACATATAAACGCAGACGAACACACGAAGCTTGACATACGAATTAAACAATTACGATTTCGACTCAGGTATCGCGGTACCTGGCTTCAAACTCACAACGAACTTACGCCACGAGGCCGACGAACCGACTCGCCGCACCTTCGGTTGCTCCTTCAACGTACACCCGGGCCACCTCGATTCCGCGCGACGCAAAAATTATGGGCGATCTCGCCGAGTCGACCACGCTGGCCGGCGATTGCCCCCGAACACGAAATAAGGACTTGTATCGCGGACGATCCCGCGGCTTGCCACGCGAATCCCGAATTCTCTCGCAAGCACGGAGATTCCGCGGCCCCGCACCGATCCCGTCGATCTCTTCGTCCCGCCAAACCAATATTCGCTGTCCTCGAGGGCCCGGATACGTTACTCAAATACGAGGGCGAGTGCCCTTCAAATTACATGACCACTCGCGGCTCGCCGTTACCCGCACAACTCGCTCCCGTTATCGCCACGCAAGACCTCACTCTCATTATCACTCTCGTTAATATGGCCAAGACGCGACACGATTGCGAGCTTAAATAATATGGCCAAAACGCGACACGATTACGAACATAAACTCTATCACAATGAAACGCGACACGATTACGAATAACGCGATACGATTACTTACATTAATTCGACGAGAAGCTACATAAACGCGACACGATTACTTCGATTCACACATCTCAACGCCACGCGACTGTCGGCCGTGGCGGTGCTCGCGGGGAGGGCGCAAATGGTCTCTACGCATTCGAGAGCTCACTCTCGGCAAGGCCCTGGCACTTTTTCCACACGACTCTACTTCAAGGCGAGCGCAAGGTATCGCACGCTCTAACTCGGTACACAGGTATCCTGCGTAACTCCGGTAACCAACGTGTGCCACGGGCCGATGCTTCGAGCGAACCCTCTTCTCTTAACGCGGGGACGCCAGAGTGGTGACCTTACAATGCGTCGTCCCTTCGGTAGTCCGGGCAGTTCGAAATCCGGGAGATCCTCTAGGCTCGCTAGCCGGCACGACAGTCACGGAAACGATAGCCTGCCGGGATCGCGCCGGTTCCCCGCGCCTGCGCTGTAGCGTGTCGCTCGACCGGATTGCCGATCCTAGCGCTTCCTGCGCCGGGGCCGCACGTGCGCCGCTCCTTCCGGGGGCGCCACTCCAATTCCAGGGCGTTCTCGTCGGCGCCTCAGCTTCTCGCGCGCCTCCCTTTCCGGCGGCGCCGCTGCAATCACCACCGATTTGGCGCGGGCTTTTCGATTCAACCGGCTGTCCGGGCCGCGATGATCGAGTCGGCGTTCGGGGTCAGGCTGGCCGGGCCTCGGCCCCGTCCACCGGCATTCCCTCGGGGTGACGGCCCCAGGGCTGTTCCTTTCCCTGGGCCGCTCCTCGGCACCCTAGTCCGACTGGCATTTCAATCGGGGGGGTGACCCGGGGTCTTCCGGATCGTTATAATGCCGCTGTTGCGACCGAGTGCGTGGTGTATTCCGGCCGGCGATGCTCACGCACTTGCGGGGAGGTCCGGGCGATCCGACTTCACGCCATGTCCCCTGGCCGTCTCCTTAATTCTCTGCCCTTCCTCGTTGCGGCTCCTGGCCGTTACACGCTGACTCCGGTCACCACCGGCAATCCCTTAAAAACTTAACAACTAATTAGACCAATTATTAATACGCAACCGCCCTCCTCTCGCTCTAACGAGGAGGCATCCCCGAATTCCCCTCGGCCGAGCCCGTCCGGGAAGGAGACGCGACTTGTCACGTCACAGCCTATGATGGATATGTTTATAATATCAACAAATGTCTACGAGGTACGACATATAGATGCTCTGCTCGTCGTACTACTGGATGCTGTAGATTGATAAAAATTGGCGAAAGTGTTAAAGTGATCATTAATCCTTTTCATGATCATACATCTGATAATGCAAGAACGCAGAAATATTTATTGAAACAAGAGAAGTTACATTTACCTCGTGAAACATTACAAACTCTCAAATATATATTTGACGATGTTTCTCGAAGGTAACTATTATAAATCACAAAATATTAATATTTAACATTATACTATCATGTTGTAATCATAACTAATAATTAATCTCATGTTTGTAAAATGATTGATATATGACATATTTCAGAAATATTGAGGCAGCTACACTTATGACTTTCAAATCGATTAGAAGCCAACTAAATAGAGAAAGAATAAAGAGCAGGCCAAAGTTGCCACAATCTATAGCTACGCTCGCTGATGAATTGAACCATTATACACCAATATGTCATATTTACAAAGAGACCGCAAGTGATGGAAAAGAAGCATTTCTCTTCTCCGATGATAAACTGCTCACTGCACTTGAATTATCCACTGAAATTTACTGTGATGGTACATTTTCTGTAAGTTTACATGGATGCTGGTTTCATCTGAACCAAGTATTTAAATTTAAAA